>NW_007577794.1:830367-862407 GCF_000690725.1 Stegastes partitus
CGAGAGAGGATGAGAGAGACCGGAGAGGGGAAGCGAAATAGAGACAGACAGGGGAAGGGAGAGGGTGAAAGAGCAAGAGATTGAAAGTGCCAGAGAGAGACAGAGAATAAGAGACGAAAAGATTGAGAAAAACAAAGATTAAACAACGAGGAGATGAGGTCAAAAGAAGGAGGGAAACAGTGAAATATGGACATGGTGGAGGGCAGGAGGGAGGGAGTGACTAAGACAAGTCATGCTGAAGACAAAGAGTGATAAAGGGTGGAGGATGTGGGGTGGGAGGGGGTGCAGGGAAGAGAGCAGAGTTAGGAGATGCAAAGTGAAAGAAATAGACGAAGGAGAGAGAGAGAGTGTGTGTGGGAAAGGGAGAGGAGAGTTGGATTAATGAAATAAATGCAGAGGAGGGCTCTGGAGAAAAAAGAGGAGATAGGAGAAGAAGAGAGGCAGGAGGAGAAAGAGGGTAGAGATAGAAAGAGGCGGCTGAGGGGGGCAGAGGAAGAGATTAATAGTTTTGTAGATCTGCTCCTGTGTTGCTACCTCAAGAGTAATGCCTTTTTTCTCCAATCCTTTCTTCCATCCTCCTAGATTCCCTTTTAAAAGGGCTTTCCGGAATAGATACAGACGCAGTCACGCACACACATACGCGTGTGTGCGTGTGTGTGTGACACATGTACACAGATGCACACACAATGAATATCTGCTGTGATTCATGTAAGCTGTCTCCATTCCAGTGAGCATTTGCCAGCTCACTAATAGGAGAAATTCTTTAATACTGCGCCACTATGGATTTCAAAGCCACTTACTGTAGTTCACATGTCTCTGAACACATTCAAAGGCCTGGGCCTTCAATCTACTGCCATAAATAACCTGCAATACAGAGCAGGTTGCTGCATCCGGAGGGGATATTTGTGAAATTGTGCGCACATGTGCCTGTGGGCAGGTGTGTCTACTTGCATACTTGCAACTGCATGGTCATGCAAGTGAAACAGTAAATAGTCCCATCTGCAGGAGTTTCCAGAGAGGAACTTTGATCTTGGTGCTTATGATTAATTACCTCAGCACCGTATCTGTCAGTGCCACTGAGGCTCCCAAGCCATTCAGCTCAATATCCACCATGTACAACATCAGCATGTTCAAAGCTTATACGAGAACTTATTGTCTGGGGTCTGCCTCCTTGCGTGAAAAAAAAAGTGGGGATAAAATACAGCAATTTATGACTTCATTGTCAAATCCGCAATGATTAAGCAAGGTTCTGTCTCTATTTTACCCTGGCAAGGCTTGACTTTCATTGCCACCCACCATGCACAGACAAAAAGCCTCCATCAAATTATGTTAATGACGGTGTAAAACATTTATGGCTTAGACTTCTTAGTCCTGAAAATTTTGCATTTCTATTCCTCTTACTCTGCCTTTGGGTGCCAACCTGCAGTAGCACTGTGTTCCTGTGGCTGAAGTTGAGCACTGTCATCATTAATATTTAGCTCTGGAATGCTAATGATCTCTCTGAATCATATCATCACGCCACAACCTCCAATTAACCTCTCCAGAACGTTATCGTAACACACACACACACGCATGCACGCACGCACACACACACACCTCCCCCTCCTCTCCTTCACCCCACTCCGCCACCCCGTGCTACCCCCATCCTCTCTCTTTCTCTTTCCTGTGTCGTTCCTCCTCACTCTCAGTCTCTCTCTGGGACTCACTGCCTTTGCCTCTCTCACCTCTTTTTCATCTCTAACTCTCTTTGGCACATTTTGCCTCTCAAAGAATGTATGCTGAGACAGTTTTCCCTCTCATGTTTGTGTGTACGTGTGCATGCGCAGCCTGGAACTGTGCTGTCCAAACCTGAAAGACAGCTCCTGCCTTTCAGAGTTCATCCGGTCTCCCGAGAGATCCAAGGCCTGTCCTCCATTTGTCCTTGGTACATTTTTAATAAAGCTAATCGGAGATTGGTGGATGAACCTCGTCACCTGCCTGTCACTCTTTCACTTTTCATTCTCTCTACAATACAGTTTCTGTGTAAGAGGCAGCAGGAGAGCTCTCTCAGGAGTGAATGTGGTTCAATAAAGACGTTTTTTTTTTTTCTTCATTTTTCCCCTGAATCTTGAAGAGTTACAAACTCCACAATACTGTGACCTCATAAAGTTCAGTCCAAGTATATAAACCTGCCTAATGTGTGCGCACATGAAGACACGGATTTAAACTCAAGCTACGTGCTGGAGCAGTCACACAGTGAGTCATTCCCATATGTTGTTAGGAACAGCATGATTATTATCAGTAAAAGGCAGGGGACGAACTTGACATTTAGCTTCTTTATTTTCAAAAAGACAGGCACTCTTTTACGTTATTAATGCGTTCACTTGACTCTGCCCTAAAAGTAAAACCTTCTGTGCCATCTTCCTTCATTGCCACAGAATATAATGTAATCATCACTGTGACCTTGAGAGTAGAGACACTGTGAGGCTGCAGCTCTGCCATAAGCTTAGCTGCAGTTTAAGATTTAGGAAGGTTAAAACCTGTGTGATGTGCCATAAAGTCACATGATCAGTTAGAAACCATTAGCAGATGCTGCAGTTAAACCGTGGTTTAGTCTGCACCAGGTTTCTGAACTCCTGTAGATGTCACTGTATAAACAATTATTTTAACCTGGCATGTTTCCCTTTAATGCAGCTACTGTGGCTCTATGGTTCATACTAAGTGACTGAAGGATTCAGGGAAATGAAGAGTCACACAAAACAGTGCACAAGATCCTTTACAAAAGCTTTGTATAAAAATTAATTCATTGAGTCATTAAGTCATTGAAAACATTTGTTTTCAGGTCTGGACAAAATTAAAAAGAAATTAGCTGAAATAGAATAACCATCTTGCTAATGGCATAAGGCCTATCAGCTGTAGCACATCCAGAGTCTTCAAGAAGGGCTGTGGTCAGTTTACCGGAAATGTAGACACAAATGACACAGAAACAAATAACTGTGTTGTCAGACAAATTCCTACGGCAGTTTTACTGTACAGTGGTACAATATGTTTGACAGATTATTGTAACTGCAGCAGGAGGAAACGGAAACAGCATATGTGCTGTGATATGAGAAAATTGTGGCTGTGATGACACATGTAATGATCAGCTGCAATATAAAGTAGAAGAGCATTACTTAATTAGCAAATTAATTATCACATGCAAGTATTCAAACTGTGTCAAGAATAGGATACCAGATAGGAAAAACTAAATTTTTTTGGAAGTCTCAATCATTGCTTAAACTACAAACAAACAAACAAATAAATAAGTAAGTAAGTAAGTAAGTATTTGTTTTCCATGAGGGCTGCAGGGTGGCGCAGTTGGTTAGTACTGTTGCCTCGCAGCAAGAAGGTCGCCGGTTCGCACCGGGATCTTTCTGCGTGGAGTTTGCATGCTCTCCTTTTGCAGCGTGGGTTCTCTCCGGGTTCTCCGGGTTCCTCCCACAAGTCCAAAAACATGTTGAGGTTAACTGGTGATTCTAAATTGTCCATAGATGTGAATGTGAGTTTTCTTGGTTGTCTGTCTCAAAGTGTAGCCCTGCGATAGACTGGCGACCTATCCAGGGTGTCCCCTGCCTTCGGCCTAAGTCAGTTGCCACCCTAGTGAGGATTAAGCGGTATATAGATAATGGTTGGATGTTTTCCATGAAAATAATCCCTTTCTACATTAACAACACCCACTGGTGATTTATTTTTGCCACATGTTTTTTATATGCTGGAAGACACAGCACTCATGAATGAAATAAACAGTCAACACCATAACTTAGCATTTCTGCTGTGAAGTTGCAGTGAACAGACGACTGTCTAAAAACACTGATTCAATCTTCAAAAGTTTCATACGTAACAAACCTAATGAACCAATCCTGTGGTTTCTGGCTTCAACATGTGTGGCTGAACTATTTAAATATTGCAACTTGCCATTGTGTGGCATGGAGCAGTTTTAGAGTCGTAGATGAGCAGGTGTGCTCGAGCGCACAGTGCATGGATATAGTGGCAGGGACTTCCCAGATCTGCTTATTCTAAAGATGAGAATCATGAAGCGTGATATGACTTGTAAGGTGAGTGCAACTCTACCGTGTTGCTTCCTCTAGAATGTCCTGATCGTTAACGTTCATGCACCCCTCGCTACCTGCTGTAGCTCGAGCACACCAGCTCAGCTACAACTCCACTCAAACACTGTAGAACTACTTCTGAAGGAAATTATTAAAAGCCTGATACACTCTAGTTTCAAAGTGAAAATGCTCAGCTGTGGCACTGACTGCTTATTTTGCTCAAGATTTGTCTTCTAGCATAAAGAAAACATTATGTGGAAATGAGAACACGGGGGAAAAAACTTGATTTTCACTGGAGGGGGTCTAATGTTTCAAACTCACATCAAAGTTATTCATCGGTGGAATTAAGTTTATTGCCAATGTTGCATCAAGTCATCAGTTCACCGTCAGTAATAATTATTCCCATTACAAACAATATGGAAATGTAAACAACAGCTGAAACATTGCAAAACACAGTGCAGATCACAACAACAAAAGTGCATGCTGGTAAGCCATCAGACACGCCTGTGTGCGCCACGATGATGAGACTCTCTGACACAAAGGGCCACATAGCCGGTTTTGGCTGCAGCTTATTCCTCGGTCTGACACAGCAATTTGTTTTATTTTACCAACAGCTGCATTTTACACCTCTGCAAGGGTTCTGGTTTAGCAGGACCCATCCTAAACTGCAGCATCTGAGCTGTCAGATGTTAAGTGACAGAGCAACAGCTCCAATACACATATTAATTTGACAAAACAGGCCTACCTCTTTGTGTTGTAAGACACAGCGTGGGCGTATGGTGTGAACAACTTGCTTATTCAGCTATCAGTAGCCATCTACAGTACATAGTTGCTATTGTCATCGGACTGACAAACAATCTCCCTTTTGCACCTTCCACAAAAACATTTTTCAATAACACATCACCTCGACAAAATCGAAAAATACAGAGTATGAATTGGTATTGCTGTACCATCTTTGTTGCAGTTATGTCCTCTTTCTGGCTCTTAACACTAATGCTCTACCAAATGGAAGAACATTACCGCTGAAGGTTTTATTTTTCACAAAGAAAATGACTATTGTTACTAATATAGACATTTTCTTGAACATTGAATAACATCCACTATAATTGTGCCTACATACCGTAACTATTGTTGTATAATGTTTTATGTGGCTGAGCTCCCACGTACATATAAAGACTCATGAAGTAAAAACTTGAATATCAATAACACATTGTGCAAGTTGAGAGTGTTGCTAATATTGGTGCAGATACACCTAAACATAAGCATCTCACTGTGCAGCTTTGTTGGCACCCTCACTTACTTTCTGCTCAGTGCCTCTTTAGAACATTTAAGTTGTGTCCCAAGTGCTCACTCAATCACTATCCTGCAACACATGAGTTCAGACAAGATGATTGTCCACTACATCCCTGGTGCAGAAATGCCATTAGCCGAGAAAGAAGTACAAACACTGAGCAGAGACTCAGATGTTTTACCCAAGAACTGAAAAATCAATTCGGTGATAAAAGTTTGCTAAGTAGGTGACTTACATTCAACAGGGATGCAGGCTGTGTACAGAGCAAGAAAATGAATTAAGTATTAGTAGATAAATACAAGTTTTTCTATGCCTTAGATGTCCAAAACTAAAACATAGTCTACTATAAAAGCACATTAAAAAAACACAAAAAATCTGTCTTAGTTCTGGATGATGTTCCCCAAAATCATCTCAGTGCTCAGGGAATTGCAAAGCATCCTCTTACTGACGCACACCTCAGGACACTTAATTAACTTGCTTTTAGGCAGAAACTTAAAAGCTCTTCATGGGAGGTGTGGTATTTTGAGTCTTTTTGTTGAGATGTACTTTATGGCCTATAACTAATGTTCTCTGCAATTTAAGGTGTTCTGGGGCAGCTCGACTTACTATAAGTTACAACAAACTATAAAACGTGGTGGAAATAAACTTGGTGAGAAAGTAAACAAATGAACAAAGATTTGTCTTTAAGTATACTATAACAGTTTCAGAGCAAATACAGAGTTGCACTCGAGCGTGAATCAGAGCAGCAAAAGAAAACAATATGTGCTTATACCTGTATGTGACCTGTGACCAGACAGAGACAGTTTTATGAAGGAAAAACAAGACCCATGTCGGGGTTGTTTCTGCTTTTGGTCGGTTTTGTGTTTTGGTAAGTGTAGCTGCAGTTGTGTGTGCAACGGGGAATGTGTGGGTGCAGTTGTATTTGCAGATTTGACTATGTATCATGTACTTATCCTTACAGGTTTAGCCTTTATAGGGAAAATATAGAAAACCCTTTACAATTTCCTGAAAAAAAATAGGAAATTGTAAAGGGTTTGTTTAGATTTTCCTTAACCGAATCTAAATTTCCAATCTTTAAATTGATCGTGAATTTGCACTTTTGTCGATTCTGTTCTCATTGCAGATTAGTCCTTAACCAAAATCTAAATTTGCAGTATTCAGGCTCACACATTTACACTGAACCAACAAGCAGGTGCAATTGTCTTGTGCATTGCGTTTTAATGAAGGTATCATACACATTGATTTTCTGTATGGCGAAGCACTATAATGCAGTTTGATAATGGTGAACACAGTGGAAAATAACAACTGTCAGAGTCACTGCTACGACTACGCTTGGTGTCCCTAATAAACTTACTACTTCCTTCCCCAAAGCAATCCCACCCCCAACCCCCTGTTAATATTTGTACAGCCTTTTTATACAGTTACTCCAGTCTTGCTAATGTATTGCAGTACATACTCTTGCTCTCTTTTGCATCTCTCCTCTCATTTTTCTCCCGCTCTCTCTTTTGTAGCAGTGATTGTGATGAATTGAGTCATCTTAAGTGTTTCCTCTCTGTGTGCATCCCGGGAGGATTTCATTCCCCCTCTACTTTCCCTTGTCTCCCCCCCCTCCTACCCTCCTTCCACTGATTCCTTCCACTTTCTGTGCACTCATCTCCCCATCCTTTACCTTATTGCAGTTGTTCTCTGTATCTCTCACTCCCTGTTTTATTCCTGCCTCCCTCTCGCCATCTCTGCCTCCGTTCCTTCCCTTTATTCTGAAAGCATTACTCAAATCACAATCATGCTCTCAGACCCCTCCACCACCTCCACCGCCACCCTGCAGTAAATAGATAATTTGCAGAATGGAGTGTGAATGGGTATTAATAGCGGGCTATGAATTGTACTGCATATCAAATGGAAGCCACGGCTGTCTGTGACGCTGCTTTTCATGCGTGCACAAAGAAGCAGGCTCACAGTGGAGCCTCACGCGCACATAAACAAATCCACACCTATTTCTACAGCAATGCAGTCACCAAGGTCACGACCTCCAGTTGTTCTGCATCATAACAGCCGCATTGGCAACACTCAAGTCATCCTCAGGGAGAAAATTAGGGCAGAGCTTTAATCAACTGCTGAGATATGGCACAGTGTGCCATCGATGAAATGGTGTCACCGCCACTGATGCATGACGATTTAGTAATATATCACTCTCTATAAAGAAGAGGCGTTCCTTGATTGCTCTTTTGACTTCATGCAGAGTACTATTTGGGGTCATCACACAACTGTCTGCACCAAGTTTGTGACATCTTATGAAGCACGTAAGTTAAACTATCATGGCAAACCGCATTTTTATGTAAATCATGTGACAAATATTTCCTCAACAGGCCCTAAGGAATTAATACCTCCCTATCAAAACATTCCCATCAGACTGTCGGAAGACAAATGCTCCAGCCGCGTGTTTGAAATGTTTTGGAAAACTAGCAGTTGCCAAGACATCAGACTTTAAGACATGTACGGAAAAATAAATAAATAAGACGCACTCTTTGAATCCTCGGCAGAGAACAGTCAGTCACACCCCCAGTCCCTTCATAAAATTTTTGTCACACCCTTGCCTAGTGGGGTTTCGCTCAATAGAGGAGAGAACTTCCGTCTGAAATGTATCTGCAGTACAGCACTTGGCGGAAGATGCCTTTGATTTGCCAATCAAGATGGTGACTTTTGAACGACCGCCACTGTATGGCAGAAGCAGCCAGCCAGAGGGCTGTCAGTGTTCAAAGCCAAGGGCCCTCTCAGTTTAACAGCCTCAGTGTGCCGCTACGCCCACATCTCATGTGATGGCACATCAAGGAGCTGTTGCTGTTGAATTGTATACATCTGTAGACATACAAACTTGATCATACACACTGAACAGTATGCACCACAACACAGTGGGAGACATATGTCTCGTCGCAAGTACTGTACAGACTTCCACGGAGGCACACACGCACATGCACTCAGACACACAAAACACATACTACAATGCAGCTTTCTGGGCTGGATGTGCTGGCAGATGACACTGTTTAACACTGTCTCATCTGCTCTTTGCTTTGCCAGCACTGCCATGGGATACAGCCAGGTGCAGGATGAGGAAGCGCAAAGGAGAGAGAGAACATGAAGTAGTACCTCGTGGCAGCACACCAGGGCTGGAAAGAGGTGAGCAGGAAAAGTGAAAGAATAACAAAGCGCTGGTGTGAACGAGAGGTGGCTGCACACACAGCATATAACAGACGTGAATGTTTAAAAAAATAGCAACAAAGAAAGTGAGGTAGGACGTAAGGGGGAAAAAAAGAAAAGAGAAAGGCATGGAGGGGTGATATAAATGTCAAAAAAGTGCAAGAGGGACTTGGCAATGCTCAAGTAAGCAGGTGTTGATGACTGTGAAGTACCACCCTTTTAGCTGTTCAGAAACAGTGGTGTCATCATCAACTTGATTTCTGAAAGCAACAAAGACAGATCAAGAAAAAAAAAACATAAAGGAAAAGGGGCTAAAGGCTAAAGCATATGGAAGGATTGTGGCACAAATATAACTCCATAAAAGCAGAGAGAATATGTCCAGTTTTGGGGGGGAAAGAGCTTTCGCTGGAATAAAAGGGGACGGGAGTACAATTAAATGAATAATGAGGGCATGTGAATGGGGGGGAAGAAGGGGGGACAGATGTAAAAAAAAAAAAAAAAAAAAGTTTTAACCATGATGATTGCAAACTTTTTTTAATGTTTCAAGCTGGCATCTGTTTCATCAAAGTCTTCATATTCCTGCTATGATTTGAAACCCCAGTGACATGCCTCTTGTTAGGTCTGTTCAACCTGTCAACGAGGACAGGGTGAACAAAAACTGTGGCTTCTATTTTTCTATGTGTTATCATATTTGTAATGACAGACTTTGCAATATAATGCAATACACTGTAATGTAATGCAATGCAGTGTATTTTTATACATGATGTTGCATACACCTGTACAATATACTGTTAATGAATAGCTATTTTTGTTGGAAAGGATCAGTTGAAACAATGAACATGACAAACACAAAGAAAAACTGCCAATGACAGATTCGTAATATAACTTCAGTAACCATGGACACAGCAAATAACGGTGTTATTTCTAGATGTAATTTGAAACAAAATATAAAATGAGCACAAATATACTTCATGAGAAAATGTATTATAAACAATTGAAATAAATTAGACAATAAGAGAAATCATGACAGATTTAATATAAGTGAAGTGTCACAGTCAGTAGTATGTTACTGTACGCGGGAACAAAAAACAGCACAGAAGATGGGATTAAAATTAACATACCTTAGGCCTGGACTTAAAAATAGCACGTTGCAGCAAGTTTAGGGTTAGTTTCTTCCTACAAAGTTTGTGTTACTTAACAATTAAACAAACCCATAAATAGAAAGCAGGTTTTTGTGATTTTTAAGGATTGAAAGAACAAAATATATGATCGATTCAAATTATTAAACTGCTTTGTTTGCATTGGTTTTGGGTTACTTTTGAGGAGAGTTTCAGCAAGTTATCAAGAGCTCTGCACCCCACTGGATGACGTATTTCATGGAGGCTGCTAGTGTTTTACTGAAGTCTATGAGGTTGAAGTTGTGAAATATGAATTTGTCAGGTTTTCCTCCTGACAATAAAATGCCAGAACTCAGCTTTCAATGTCTATACCCTTAAGGTCAAACCAGACACTGAATAATAAATGGCTTATAAAAATAGTGTGCTGTTTTTTCTTATATTTAGGTTCAATGTAATCATTGGCTTCATAATGTTCGTTTTTTTTTTTTAATAATCTTGCACTGTATAGGTTGTTCTCATACACTGTTTGTTTTGTGTCGACTAATTAATCAGAAACCAATTAGCAATAAAAATAGAACAGCAGAAAGAAACAAAGACTGTCACTGCCATGTGCAGAACTTATAAGTATTTTATAGTAAAAGCTACAAGATTTCTTAAATCCTAGTTTGCAGTAATACTTTAAAAACATGTTTGTTAGTGTGTCTGGTATGATAGGGAACATTTACCTTCCCATGCCAGGATACAATTGGGATTTTATTTTTTATGTTGTTGATGGCATCCAACACCCAAAACCTAAGTACACAAAAAGTCAGAAGAAAAAGTACTGGATTGGGAAAAATCCACAGAAACAGAGGGATTCAGCAGGAAGAAGAAAGTCTATGAGACTAAACTAAGCTCAAGAGGATTCATTTTTAGTATGGATGAAACCAGCAGGCATTTATGTGTTTTGTTCTGGTTTTGTGTTCTGTTCTTCATGTGCCAACAGTGCTGGCAATAGTTGAAGGAGCTGCGCTCTGGCTGTCTGAAAAAATATTGACACATAGTTCTCCAAGTAGGATGAAGACAACTACTGAATTTATCCGTGATGCTTTGTTTTATGTCTTCATCTTTAGCCATTATCTCATAGAATTAGTTGCGTGGAGGAGAGTGGCATGTGGCTGGACACACGTAGGGCTATAAGTACATAATACTACAGGTATTTTATCATGGCAACAACTGCTTTTTTACACACAGTACACAGAGTCGGTAATTCATATTACTGTCTTGCGAGCTGAAGTGACGGGCTTGGATAAAGGGATTAAGACATCCACATTTCTAATGGTGATGTAATTCCAATGTAAGGAGGAAATGCTGAAATATTGTTTTCAGTTGTGAATGGAAAGAGAAGAATCAGCACATGACGGATGAGAACTTAATGTTACATGACAGTTTTGATCATTTTGTTGATACGATCTGGAAAAAAAGGTCAGTTAGTGTTTGAACAATTTAGTTCATTTAGATTGAAGGACAGCACTGATTTCTGTGAGGCTAGTTACGTGACCCAGAATGTGACAAGAGGATTGGTAGTCACAGTGAGTCCTCTTTGTTTCTGTACTATATATTCTATAATATATTTTCAAGTTGCGGCTTTTAGCAGTCGAGTTTCACTCACCAGTAATTGAGCAACGTTGCAAACTTGGCTATGATTTACATTTTTTATATTACTCTGTTACGTTACTGACTTCAAAAAAGACAGCAAAAACCCTGATCTGTTAAGTCTGTTGTACATAAGAAACTGTGGTGTAACCTTTTTTCCCTATTGTACAGTAAATGCATAAGCTAGTTTTGCAGTGAAGTAAACATGGCTTCTTGAACTAACAAAAGAATGAATGTGCTACTGAAGACAGAATCTGCACTGAACAATTATCCATTCACTTGCTGCTGTACAGAAGTGCCTTTGAATACACATTCACATATATATCGAAGTGGATTCAAATGTTAAAGTGACGTTTTAGCTCAGGAAAAGGGGGAGCGATCAACATAATATTTGAATGCATGAATCTTCGAAGTGACCTGAATAAAGCAATTTGAATCAAGTAATGTATTCGCAATATTCACCTTTTACTTCTCCTTTTTATTCAGTCACAAAGTGTTGCAGCCCCCTCACAATCGAAACAACAGTCTGATTGTTGGTTGGTCAGTCAGTCCAGACTCAACTATCAAGTGAACCATCAACTCAAATTGATGAATCACATGTAAATCTTGCTATGGCAGTTGTGGAACATTTTTTTGTGAATTTTATTTTCTTTACTTGGGGCTGTGAGTCTGTGACAATTTTTGATTTTTTTTTTCAAAACTTTTCTTGTCTTAATTTTGGGTTGAATTATGTTGTCTCACTGATATTCTGTGATTTTAAACTGATGTATTTTTAATGTTGTTTTGTGAATGGACCCCAGGAAGACTAGCAACCACCTTGTGGAAGCTAATGGGGATAACGATAAAAATAAAGTGGATGCCACCACCAGTAGATGAATCTTTTAACTTTTCTTTTAGCACCACCAGGCCCTAAATTGTTTTTAAATTATCTGGTGAAATATCTTAATATCTAACTATATAATATCTAATTGCTCAAACTTGTTTACTGCTGTTATTATCTAACTATATAATATCTAATTGCTCAAACTTGTTTACTATTGTTATTTTAAGTGAAATGTATTAAGAACTGGATTGCCATGAAAAAGAAATGGTATAGGAAGGGTTTCAAATGTCGCACCATCATCAAATTATCAATTTCCTTGATCATTTCTTTCTAATGATAATAATAATTTGGTCGGCCACCAGCACAGTTATTAAAGAACCTAAATATAGTAATTTTGGAGCTACTGATTGTCAGTCGTGTTGCACTTAAAGGAATTTCAGTACTGGAGCAACACAGACATGATAAATACTTTCCAGTTATTGAATATGGCATACATAAAGCATTTGTGCACGTGCCTGATGTTCACAAACACATATCATCTGTGCGAAATGCAGCATCACACCTCAAACTACCATTTTGACGTGGTGAACTGATGGTATTTTCTCAACTATGTCACTCTGTTTTCTTGGTGACTCTTCATGCCCTACAGTGGGAGGACGTGGCGATACAGCAGCATGTTATAATCTTGGTGAATAAACGCTGCTCACCTGCTTAGATCAGCAACGGCTCTGCACACTTTATTTGGTGACGACGCACGAATATTAACCTCCCTAAAATCCATTCAGCCTTCATTTCTTCATGTTTTGTTGGTCTCTCTACTTTTATTATGCATTTAGCAACCAGCTCACAAGTGATCATGCAGACAAAAATAGTTGCGTTCCAATTATGGCATGACTGCCCGGCCAGACAGAAATGATTAATGAGTGATTTTTTACCAGCGCTAATCCGTTGGTAGCCCACACCGAAGGCCTTTCCTTTGGTGTCTCTCTTCACAGCCATCTGAAGGCAGCAGGTATCTGTTCCATCTGCAGTCTCCAACTAGAAAGATATTAAACACTGGCAAGCCTCAATTACATGCAGCAATTACATACATAGCACAGCTTACAACACGCTATCACACAGCGCTTAACAAAGTAAGGCATAGACCTTTCAAATTTAAACAGAGAAACCAGCAATCCAAAGTTGCCTCTGGACTTCCTTTTAGCAAGCGGTTGGGGGCTCTGTGTTAGGACTTGTATTATTTACCTTTACCTTCCTTATTTCTGTTTTAAGATGCGAAGCTGTTGAGTATACCACGGAGCTCTTTCATTATAATTTATTGCCTTCTTTTTCAATGGGGCAACAACATCAATTGATGAACGCAGGAAAGCTGCAGTTCTATCAACAAGATCATCCACCTGTGTGGGACTAAGATTAGAGGAACTGCTCTCTGTTGTGTTGGCATATGGCATTGAGGTAAATAATAGTGGAACCATTTCCTTAAATTTAATAACTGCATTTTCATATAGACATCTGCTGTAATGGAACTCTTTGGTAGGTGTTCCATAGTCCATTGTTGTAAATTCAAATGCTATTAAAAAATGATCAGACAGAATACAGTTTTGTTTAAAGACAGCAAGATGTTCAATTTCTATGCCATATGTCAAAACAAGATCAAGGGTATGGTTAAAACTATGAGTTGGTTTATTTACATTTTGAGAGAAGCCAACTGAGTGTAATAATGAACTAAATACAGAGCTGAGGCTGTCGTTCTCATCATCTACATGGATATTAAAGTCACCCGCTATAATCACTTTATCTGTACTAAGCACTAAGTCAGCAAAGAACTCTCAGAATTCAGACAGAAACTCAGAGTAGGGGCCCGGTGGCCGATATATAACAACTAACACAACTGATTTTTGTGCTTTCCAATTCAAGTGAATGAGACTAAGACAAAGGCTTTCAAACAAATTATAAGTTAGTTTTGGTCTCTGGTTCATTAATAGGTTTGAGTGGAAAATTGCTGCCACTCCTCCCCCTCTGCCTGTACTTCTCGGTACATGAAAATTATTATGACTGGGGGAGTTGATTCATTTAGACTAACGTATTCTCCATGCTGCAGCCAGTTTTCAGTCAGACACATTAAGTCAATATGATAATCTGTTATCAGATCATTAACTAAAAGAGACTTAGATGACAGAGATCTAATATCTAACAATCCACATTTAATTGTCCTGTTTTTTGATTCTGATGGAATATATATATTTAAACTTGTGATTATATTCTGCTGCAAGTCAGGGGGTGTGTTGTCGACTGACACAGTTAACACAGTCTCATGAAAAATTCTAGATCAATTGAAACTTTTCTCTGCTAATCACTCCCACAGGACTGCCTGTTTATACCAAACCTTTCCCAGTGTCTCCATCCAAAACACTAGGTAATCGGGGCAACGACTTGCATGCATCATCTTCTTTTTAATGAGTCTGGCCAAAGTACCATCTGGAGCGCCGCGTGTTTAATTATAATACAGATAGATGTGTGGCTGTGATGACCAACATCATGTGTTGGACAAAAATCAAAATAGCAGAAATCTTAAATCCTATTGTGTTTGTGGATTAGTTGCAGGATCACGTCAATGTTGCAATGTGAAAATGAAGGAGACACATCATTTTTTTCTCCATTTTTGCGGAATTTCTTCCTGGTAAACTGTCAAACACCATGAAATAAAATTTCTAATATAATCAGAAATACAGAAATACCAACAGAAAATCTACAAAACCACATTTTAAATTCTATTTTCATTGCGCATATGGCACCACAGGGATGTTAACAGCAGATGGTTGTTGTATGAATCATTGTGATAATAAATAAAATTGTGCACTTTTATACACAAAAGAAACATGACTGTAGGACCTGCAACATGCCCAGAAAAGTAAATTCAGTTTTAAAAAAGCGCATCATCTGCTCTTGGCAGTATATTTGGGCTACTGTGTTCATATTTGAAGCTCTGTACAGAAACAACAGCACATTTCCTTTGAGGAAAACTAACTAAAAAAAAAGCACAGGATTCAGTCTAGTGCATTTTAACAAGGGAAGCACTGTGTTGAAGGGGGTAACAAAATAAAAAAAACTACTGAATATACTTGATTGTCTAAGCCTGCAAAACACCCCCACCTATATTCTCTCTGATCCCACCCTGTGGCTAAGTGCACCACAGGGTGCCAGGCAAGGCTGACCACAAAAGTACTGAGAGTGGGCTTGGCACACCCCCAATGCACTGGGCAGAGTGCACACAATGTAAATCTCCATCATTAAAAGACTTATAAATGGATTGCACCCTCCCAAATTTCTCTGGCTCACTCTTCCGACTTCACTCGCTATGAAAACATCGCAAGTTGGAGCCAAAGTCTCACAGGACATGATTTTTTTTATTCTACTGAAAATGCAGCGTTGTTGTTACATTTTATTCACCAGTTTCTCCAAACAAACACGACCACATGGAATTACAATACATTTCAACTTACCAGCCTTGTCTTAGAAACTGCTAGGAGTTATAATTATTTAATGCGTGTCACCTAAAGTTACTCAACAAACAAATCCAACTCCCAGAAATTCAGCAAAGTGCTCAGAGTGCATCCTTGGGCACAGACGCCTGTTCTGTTTTGGTTGTTTGTTATGGTTAACTCCATCCATCCAGCGTTCTTTCAGAGTCCCTCGCTTCAAGGCCAAACAAGTGCATGGCAGTTAAACAAGGAGGCAGCTGTATACCTCTGTGAATGGTTTTTATAGCTAACATCTAGGAAATGGTGGCTCGACAACCTCACACATTTTCACATTCATCCGCGCGCTTGGACAGACACTTGGGGCTGACATTTCAAACTGTCAGAGAGAATGCTGTCAAACTGTGCATTGTCGTGGGACCCGGCTGCACGTGGCTGCGTTCCTGTGAGTGTGTGTGAGCTTGCACATGTGTTTTGTGGGAGTGTGTTAAGTGGATATAGTGCTTGCTTTTGATTTCCTGGGGCAAATTTCTATAATAATATTGACTTTTTCTTCTTTTTTTTTGTATGGCTATATCTATCTGACTCACACACAGACACACTTCCAACAGATTACATGCCAAAACACAAACACACACATAGACTCCTCCCACAGACCTCCACCACACACATACACACCCTCATCCCCCCCCCCAACAAACGCACACACTTATCGAATTAAATAAAGTCAGCGTTTTGCAGCCAGTTGGTTGCAGGGAAATAAAACACCATGTCATTTAGTGCTGATGGGATGGAGCCTCTATAAATAGTCATTTCCTGCTTGGCTTTAATTAAGTGGCGCTACTGTCAGCTGTCACAGAACACAATTATCAAGCAGACCCATTTAGCAAACTAACCCCTTCGCCGTGTCTCTCTCGGTTTATCCCTCTGTCGGTCTGTCACTCTGTTCGGTGTGCTGTCTGCTTTAATGCCCATCTTTCTATTCCCATTATCCCATTTCACTGCTCCTGTGTGTTTCTCTCTCGGTCAGTCCGTCTAAGAGTGTTTACCTTGTTGTATTTTTTCTTTATTTTCTCCTTTTTTTCCAGCGAGTCTTTTCTCCGCTTCTGTTCGCTCTGCTCACTGCTCCCTCTTTCTCCCCTTTTCTCTTCTAATCTGCTGCAAGTTTTCTTCCCTGACAGCTTGTTTCATCTTTCTCCCTCTGTACTGGCATCTGCCCTGCGCTCCAGCTTTTTAAGGTAATGTTTTGGGCTTTTTTTTTTTTTTTCCAGGTTCACATGTAGCTGAGTTTTCCCTCCCACTTTGTGCGCACACTTGACCGCGTGTGTGCGCATGTATATACGTGTGCGAACATCGCTGCCGCGTTTACTTAAAAGGGTCTGGTGCGGTTCTGATTGGGGCTACACTTTCTGTCTCCATCTGAGAGCTCTGAAGCATGTTATTCCCCTGGCGCAGAAAGTTAGAGAGGAAGAGGGAGCGATGAGAGGAAGGAGGGAAAGAGCGAGGAAAAAAAGCAGAGGAAGAGAGACTTGGGGATGTGTGCGAGGAGGAGGGGAAGGGGAAGGGTGGCGGTAAAGAAGACATGGGAGAGATAGAGAGAGCAAGGCCTGAAGATGGAGATGGCGAGAGAGTAGGATAGAGAGGCAGAGAGAAGGACACTGCAAGGACAGTGCAGAGGAAAGAGAGGGGAGTGAGGAGGAGGGAAATGCACTCAGGGACACACACCAGAGGAGAGGAACACACAAACACTCGTGCACTCGCAAAATTCGGTGTACGTATCTCCGGCCACACATAACCGCCCACATGGCTGAATTTATGCTAGGTCTCACAAATATCGATAGGCGATCAGTCTTTATCACAAACATTCCCGGGACACACAAGCCCTCATTTCCGCTGACACACTAACACCAATACACAATTAATCTCTCTCACACGCACACACACAGACAAAAAAACAGGCACAAAGGAATACACAGAACATTCTGGTTTAGGCTCAAAACAGTGTTCTTCATCCATATACATGTATGTGGATGCACAGCATGTATTAGTTTTTTCTTCACACACACACACAATGTTGAGGGTTTTACACGTACACACTCGGGGGAGGTGAAGCCTAGAGTGAACCATGGTTTGTCACAACTGGAGCGTCGACGGATTTATCACCCTGGAAGTGCGCAAGAGGACTAGCAACAACAGTTTCTCCCAAAGAGGAAGGACATCAGATACACACTGAAAAACTGGAATGCCACACACTCAGATACCAAATCGTACAACATCTTGTAAGTGAAGATGGGTTTCATACTCCACATATGTACACACACTCTTTTAGTCACACACACACACACACACACACACACACACACACACTGAGATGAGAAAGTCCAATTATCAGCTGGCATTCCTCTCTCAGGGTAATTTAATGCATTGGGTGAGAGCTTCTCATTTATGTTTGGTAATTACACTCTCTCTGCTTTACACTCCCTTTAATAAGCTCTAACTTCACTGCATAAACCATTAGATTACATTCATGCACACACATACACACACACACACACACACACACACATAGGACACACATACCAACCTACGCATGCAGATGAACATTTAAAGGCACACCGTCTGGAAATTACCCTTGTGTTTTTGTGCTACATTACGGCACAAATGTCAAGTGAATACATGCACATACATCCCCTCGTCCTGAAGCTCCGCTGCCCCTCTAACTGCTGACCTCCCGTCATAATCCCCCCCCTCACCCCCACCCCATACCCCCACCCCACACCCTCACATTATCATTCATTACATTATTGCACTTGTTTTGGTGCTTGGCTGTTTTTTCGCTTCTATAATTCATTTCTTCGTTTGAATTTTCATCAGGGATTATGTTTTGCGTTATGGAAATGCCTATGATTACTATTCATTATGTGGTTTCATGACTCTGAGTCTTTTAAATTTATGTGCGCGTTTGTGTTTATGTGTGCGCGTTACGCATGTGTGTGTATCTATGTGGGAGCTCTTTAATTCAGAAAGCTTAAACAGACACAAAAGTTATGTGTATGCGTCTGTGTGTGTATGTGTGTGTGTGTGTGTGTGTGTGTGTGTGTGTTTCGGCGTGCCCGTGTGTGCGTCAGTGTGTGCTTGCATATTTCTTCAACTTGAGAAGTCGTGACTCTCCATCAGTGACAGAGAGGCAGAGTGTGTGCTGAGACTGTCGATGGAGCATCTGAGAGACCAAATTATAGCTGTGTCATCTGCTTCACTTCCCATTTGAGAAACCCTCTGCATAATCACCCAACTCTTTCCAGTTTCTGATGAAAATATATACATGAAATTGGTCTCCAGTGACTTGGTTTCTAAACAATAATAACTCATGAAAACAGATCAGATTCATATCAGAATCATATCAGATTACATAAAACAACAGCGGGTTCCCACGAAAGTCATCCCACTATTTACTAACAGGGATTATTTTTCCATTTCTTTTTTCCTTTTTTTTATTTATTTATTTTTTAAGAAAAACACAATAACTTGTTTTTGACATATTGGCTGGGTATTATGTTTGTGTTTAATACTCCAAAACACTGCTTAACATGATCTCATTTTAGGGATTTTTTTTACTATAATTTCCTTATAAGCAACACAACATTTGGATTCTCTATCTTAGAGGAAGCTCAAAAACTAGAAGCCTGGGATGTCATGTAATAAAAGGCTGTACACACATCCTTATTAAAGAACTTAATTCTCAAACAAAAACTTGAACTGAGACCCCAACAGAAACAACAAACATCCATACTCACATATAATCACTTGTCTAAGCACTGTGACACAGTTCCAAGATATTCAGTTCTAACATTTAATTCCTCCCAACAATGTAATTTTGGCAAAGCGAAAATCACGACCCAAAAATCAAAATATGGCTCTTTCCCTTTTACACTGCAGCTTTGCCAGTCAATGAGCAATGACTAAGTTATAATAAACCACATTCAACCGCACTATAAACTATGTTTGTAAAATGCATTCTTTGTGTTTACTACTGCTTTAAGACCAACACTGGGAGGATCTACATGTGTGGATCAACCTTTGTCAGCTGACCTTCCTTCATCCTCTCAACCATAGTTGAATGTGGGCTTGGCACGATTTCTAAATCAATGGGGTGTGTGTAACACTTAGCACCAATAAAATATTTTTTACACTTGGTTCACAGTCTTTTTTTCCCACTGATTAGCATAGTTTTGAGTAGAAGGGTGACAATGATGGAAAACTGTCAAGAAGTCTGCACCTACATGCACATTGCTTTGCTGTTTCTGACTGGATGTAACTTTTAATGTTATACACAATTGCAATAGCTTGGGATCAATTTTATTAATACTTACAACTGCACATAGGATACAATTTGAAAGGTAGAAGACGTCAAGGCAGTGTTCTATGTAATGTTAAAATAAGATTACAGCTACATCAAAGTGAAAAGAATAAACACCTTTATAATAAACAAAAAGAAATAAAGAAAATGAAAATCTAAGCACACAGTCAGGGTTTCTACAGTCTGTCAGTTAGTCACTAGTCAAAGAACCCCTCCGATAAAAACGACGATCTTTTCTAGTTCTGTTAACAAGTTAATATGCATGAATAAGAAAATACAGCGAAATAAGAAGTCGACGTCATGGCTGAGCATTTCCTACTTGAAGCTGCAGTCAACTGAACCAACAGTCTAAAAAGCACAAATTCAAACTTCACAAACAACCTCGTCAACTTTGTTCTGTTTCATTATTCTCATTCAAAGCTGCTTCAAACAAGCATAGCTGAATGACTCCAGTCTTTGAGGCAGCTATTGTGTATTGTAGAGTAGTTTTACAGTGTTTGAGCAGAGTGAGCTGGTGTGCTTGAGATGCAGCGAGTGGAGAGGGGTGGGTGGGGAGAGGAGAAGGCTTTACAGATCCTCATATCCTGAAGGAAGCAAAGGGGCAGAGTTATATCTAAGCTATTTTAAGGCATTAAAGGATTATTTTCATGAAAAAAAATCTTCCAAGTATGTCACTTTAATATACAGAGATGAGTTTTTAAGGGTTTAATCAATGACCACAGGGGGACTTTAATATACTAATTCTACGCCTTGGTTCATAAGTGCTAATGTTTTCTCACGACAAGTCAAATCCGTGTTTAGAGGCTTATACATAGTTCATCCCTCACTGGTAGTGAAGACATCACTTGAAAATCACTTTATTGGCAGTTTTGCATGGCTTATAGTCAGACTAAAACTGTCACTGATTATTCAGTCAATGGGGTGAAAAATTAGACAAGCGAAAATAAGATGTAAGACCACATGTAAAATGCAGTTTCAAGCCCTAATAGATTCTTCGTGTAGCATCTCAGACATTTGACAGTTTCTAGATTCCAGAGAGCCGCAGACATTTGTTCAGCACATAATTTTTAGAAGTGAAGGCGAGCAGGTCAGTGAAACATAACCCAAGCTGCTATCAATTGACATTGTCCCAGCTCTCCATTACCATACTGCATGTATACTGTCGACTAAAGTTATAAATGCAGTATGTCTGCTGGAGACAGAGACAGTTGATTTCCATGCAAATCCTCTCTTCAAGTAGTGCCTTTTTGTCTGGTTTACCCTACTTTTGATCCACAATAATGATGGAGCTTTTTATGCTTTATAAAGCAAAAACGTTTAGCTGACATGTAGATGCATGTTGCAGCACACTGACGGTGCATCTCAGAAAATTGGTTTTGATGTTGTTTGGAGCTGAAATAATCTGCAATATGGGGAGAAGTTGCATGTTAAGCTGCTTCTGTAGTGGTATAAAAATTCACAGGAAAGAGAGAGGGCAAACTGGGAAATGGGATTAAGGTTAACTGTGACCAAATTATTCTTTACACTGGGAACACCCATGCAAATCACTAACTCCGAGGGAATGGACTCATTAACCCAAATGACATATTTTGAATTTCAAAAAAGACTATGAAGACAAGATCAACAAAGGGAAAAGATTGTTTTTGTGAGGGCAAACACTTGATATCAACTCGACTACAGAGTCTTGCTTAATAATTGGTTTCCACATATACATCCATTATTTTATTCACATAATCAACCCTCTAGATTGCCCATTCACCCAGTGCGTTGATCAAATACAGAACCATCCAAATACCCATCCATTCTTTTATCCATTTATCCTTGGCCATAACAGCTTGTAATATCCTTCTGTGAGAGCTAATTATAGGCTTTTAATACTGGAAGTGAAAGACAATCTATTTTAGCTTCTTTAGAATGTGCCAGAAGAGACACAAACCACGCAAACACACTTGCGCACCTCCATTAGTTTTTGGCACTCTGTGACGCAGTTGCAAAGGGAATCACCTGACTGGATTTAAATAATGCAATAATTTACCTCCCGCCAAACTTACCTTGGCTCAGAGCCGTTCGCAGTCCGTGCCTTCAACACTCATTCCTCACATCAGTAATCTCTATATTTGTCTTTGACATTTCAACATTCTCCATTCTCAGAAGTACTTTATGTTTTCTCTGCTCTTTAACTCACTTGCCTTTGTATTTGCACACACACACGCAAAACCCACTTTGGGCCCTACTGCAGTTCATTTCATGGAAACCCTATCTTTTAATTTATGAATGTTTATTAATCATTAATAGCGTATTCATGAGCACCGATGTCAAATTAAAGTAGAAGGTATGAAATTTAACTCTCTTAATGTGATGGATTTTAGCCAGCCAAAGACCTGCATGAAGGGAAAGTGGACTCAAACACACATATCTATAAAAGCAGGCCCTCTGCACACAAATCTACACACACACATACACACAAGCACTTGTGTGCTCCTGTGGGAGAAGGTGGCTAATTCTGTCTAATAGCGTGGCCACCCTTCATCTTCCCACTGGGATCCCGGTATTCAATTACCACCAGTTTATACCTCTCGCTCCTCTGCTACATATTGCCACTAGCACTGACAAACTAATGGAGCATCATATTACAGTATTTCTAACTGCAGTATGTGCAGAATTTTCATAACTAAGTATGAGTAAGTGCACTATTTTTATAACTGTACACAAATGTTATTTCTGCTGCACGTTCATTGCTGGCATCAATAATTTTAATGGATCCGTAATTTCAAATCAAACGCTGCACATGGAAAGGACTGTTGACTGGAAACAAATTTCCGCCATGCTCATGTTGACGTGGTTGAGTGGAGTACTGTTCAGCTGAAAAATATATACAGACAGGTAACTGGCAGAGGTGGAACTTGTTAGTTCCAGCTGTGGGCTGTGCTGTTTTACTTCTCCAGCCTGACTTCACATTCTGTCCCTTTCTCTCCCTCCCTTCTCCTTTCCTCCCTCCCCTGGGAATTGTATCTCGATAAATATCAAACACACAGACACACATACACACACCTGTAGTGCTACACTGACAAACCACAGTCCACAAACAAGCGAGCTGGCCTCCTCTTGGCTGTTTCAGTTTAGCAAGAGTCCAAGTGGCCTTTCAAGTGCTGAGTCTTCACTCTGAGGACTTTCAAAGGTCTGTATGAAGAGCAACGTGTAAGTGTCTGAGAGTGAGATCAAATCTACATCAGTCTTTTCCTTAAAGTAAAATAAGTTTTCCCATAATTGTGCTTTGCTTACCAGAATAAAAACCTTATCCATGTAACTATTCAGCAGTGAAACACAACATTGTAATGGCTGTCACAGCGTTACGGCCAATGCATGGTTTCCACAACCCGAAACGGATTTTGAAAGCAGACAGCAGACACGCATGCAGTTTTATTCATACGACGAAATGCACGCATCACCTTGGCCTTCACATCCAACACAGAAATACATGCAGGGCTCCCGCAGATATTTCTGAAAGGCTGGCTGTGACTTTGTGCTTTTTACAGGATATTGCAGTTAGTTACAGAGTGGCTGTAGCACCGAGTCAATGTGATTATTCCTGAGGTGTGTCGACCACAGTAGGTGAACATAGCTCAGGATCTGTGGAGAAATTAGGACTTCTCACTGTGTTTGGGCACCATCGATGTGAGCTACGTAGCTCGAGCTCAAAGCACCTAGAAAGTCCAGCAGTGACTACTTCAATTACAACTGCACGTAATTTTGATTAATTACAAAAGGTACATCCTGTCCTACAAGAAGCGTTGTTTCAAGCATTTTTAATGTATTTTTTTGAAAATTTACGTCATGCATACCCTTCGGGCCCTTTGCAGACATGTGGATGCAGAAAGCATGACTAGACCTTCAGATGAGTCAAACCTCTTAGAAACTGCTAGAAGCACTGATGCTCTGCCATCAGTGGAAGTAGTTCATAGTTTTTGGTCTGTTGTGATGTGTAAACATTGCCATCAGTACATACCACCAGCTGGGATGGAAATTAATGGAGCGAACGACTAAACAACAACAAAAACTGAACAAAAATGAATTAAATAATGTGCAAATTTAGGACTCATAGAACCTTAGTCATGTGAAGTTTTTTTACTTCGATCGTGTTACGACAAACCTGCCAACTCTTTGACAACGATGCACTACATGCAAATGCTTGCATATATTTTAAGCATTAAATATGCAAGATTATGTTGGCTCTGAGCTGAAATAAATCTTTGTACTTAAGAAATCTTTCTTTTCTCTTCTTTCTTTTCCTCTTTTTACATAATGGATATTTCTGGACTTTCTGCAAGGGATTATCAGAGTTTAAATACTTAAACTCCACTATCTACCATCATTTCACCTGGTCTTGGCTTTTCTCACACTGGAAAATTGCTTCTCAAGAAGCCAAGGATGCAGAAGCACACATTTGCCTATGCGGGCGAACTGCCAAAACACAAAACATTAGAAATATATTTTGAAACAGATCAGCAAGAGGAATCCAAACTGAAAGCCGTTCTCCATAGTATTGACAAAATCCACTTCAACTTTGAGCAATAAGGCAAACAGACATAAGAAAATATACAGTCTCCCAAAACACTGTTCACTGAGAGTATGACGACCTGTATGTCATTACAGCCATGTGGGAGGTAATATTATGCAAAAATTATTGTGCGTGTTACCTTTAGAGAGTAATGGAAAAGGTGTTACTTCATTATTAAATTGCACATTATACCTACGGACAGAAATAGGTAATGTTTCTTTGCTTTATGTGTAAATGGCTCTCTTTGTTGATGTGCTGAATACATTAAGTGTTCCATATTGCTAGATCGGCAAAAATGAGAAAGAGGCAAAGCAAAAACATTGTGTTAATTATGTGTAATCTTTTGAATGTCACGGTTTCTGTGCAGCATGAGTAAATCCACCTCCACAGCAAAAAATAGGCCACTTTGGAAAGCATAAACATCTGAAACACAATCCTCCCTGGTATTTGAATTAGATTTTAACTGTCCAGGCACAAGAGCACTTCAACCTTTATTTCCGAGATTAGAAAGGTTTTAACACCGAGAGTTCATTCAGAGTGTATTCCACTGCAGGGCACCCAGGTGCTCCGTTCTACTTCCTGCAGAGTCGTAATTACAAACACAGAGGCAATTAAATCCATGCAGGGAGGTGCGTATGTGTGTGTGTGTATGTGCGTGTTTGTGTGTGTGTGTGTGTGTGTGTGTGTGTGTGTACCTTACTTTACACCTTTGTGTTTGTGTCATTGTTTCATTTTCATTTCATTGAATCCATGCATGAGTGTTTATGCAGGTATTTACTATAGGAGAGTGTGAGTGTGTATCTAAGAGTGACCGAGTGGTTGCACATTCTGAATGACAGAGAAAGAGAGGGACAGAGAATCAGGCACAAGAGTAGAAGGTGAGTGATGCCAATACTGTATCTGTAAAAAAAAAAAAAAGTGATGGCAAAATTCAATTCACATGAAAATCAAAGTTCCTGTCTTAAGATTCAAAGGCAGTATACAAATTTCAAAGAAATTGATTCTGGATTGATTCTCTCAAAACAGAAAAGAAAAGTCTGTAGATCAAAACAGTGTGCTGTGAGTGCAAAAAGGAGTCAAGTGAACCTTCTTCCTGTGATGTTACGGAGGAAGAAAAATCAAATAAATCAGCCTCATGTTAAATGAAGACTGTGGTTTGGACTCATTTTGAATTTAATCTTCCGGGGATTATGGAGCTTCATATGATTCATAATATATGCTGTGTTTAGGGGGCACTGTTGTCAGGTGTTTTTGTTCATTGCACGGTGCAGGAAGGCTTTGCTTGTGCTTCTGTCTGCTGATATATAAAACATACCTGGTAGTTTAACTAAATGGGATTTTTACATTAAATTACCTACAGTACTTTGAACCTGCACTGGTGTGAAAAAACTGAGAACACAAAACATGGACATTATCAAGTTATGAAGTTGGCTGTTTATGCACCCAGCAGACACAGAGCAACATCAGCATTCATTTGGAGTCATGTTTTCGTCCACTTGGTAAATACAGGTGCCTTGTTCACTCCGTTGAAACTCTGTTTTTGGGCTCAACCAACTTTGAAGAGAACTGTGTGACGCTTTAACTGGTAGGTGTTGCATTTTTACTAGCAAGCCACTATGCCACTAGGAACAGCACAACCCTCCTCCTGCAGCACTTCCATCACCCCTCCTAAGCCACCTTCACAAGACAAATATGGGCCTTTGCAAAAATAGTCAAGCTAAAAGTCTACATTCGCTTGTGGTTTCACAGAGGATTTGAGCCCTTACTGACAAGAGTGAAGTCCTCTGTTGGAAGCTGCCGAAAATAGGCTCGAAATCTAGAAAAGGCAAAACAAAGAAAAACACACGAATTTGAAGAACATACAGCCTTCCTCCTGCAGCTCTCCCCTCTGTTCTAATCTCCTCCCACCAGACGAGCACACACTTCAAACAGGCAAGGATAGTCATGCTAAAAGTCAGCATTGATTTGTGGCTTCTCCCAGGATTCGAACCCCAGGTAGAAGTGCACCATTTAAACCCACTGCACCACCATAACCTGTTCTCTTTTGCTCTTTATACAATCTAATCCAATCTGGATGAAAAGTCCTGTGATTGGCAAAAGCATCCTGACACAGGCTAGATTTTCTAAAGGCTGAAAATGAAGCAAGAAAGGGTTGCAAAGATGTAGTTTCTTCTCTATTTGAAATACAAAAAGATTAAAGGATATTATGGAAGGTGAATGTGCTTGGTTGTCTGTCTCTCTGTGTTGCCCTGTGATGGACTGAAAAGCTGTCCAGGGTAAATCCTGTCTTTGCCCCAAGTTAGCTGGGATATGCTCTATCCCCAGCAACCCATCCATCCATTATCTACACACCGCTTAATCGTCATTAGGGCCTATCCCAGCTGGCTTAGGGCGAAGGCAGGGGACACCCTGGACAGGTCTACAGTCTATCGCAGGGCTACACTTAGAGAGAGGAGAACCCAGAGAGAACCCACGCTGCACAGGAAACTCCACGCAGAAAGATCCCGGTACCCCGGGACGCGAACCGGCAACCTTTTTGCTGCGAGGCAACAGTGCCAATCAACTGCACCACCTTGCAGCCCCCCCAGCAACCCAAGTGAGGATAAAGTGGTGTATAGATAATGGATGGATATTATGAAGTTTTTGCCCAGTGACACCAAAGAAATACTGTGTACCTCAACTTTAAGCTACTATCTACAATGACAACAACAACAACAACAAAAAACAAAGTTGATGAGAGCAGTGAGAGTTGTGGACCACAAAAACCAAAACCCTCAGCTTAAAAAACCAAATACCTTCAAGGAGCCGAAAGAGGTGATGATTGTGGATTTGTCATAGTGAGTAATCCCCTATACATTATGCATTCTATATTCATTTTTATTTCAAAACATTGATTAGAGCAGCTCTAAATGAATAATACATGTAAGTAATATAATTCTAAGACAAATGGGAAATTCTTTTGCACAACACTTACTTCCCATCCACAGATAAAACTGATACTGTTAGCTTTATTGAGCTTTATTTTCAAGGCCCAATTTTGAATCAAAGGGCTCAAAACTGATTTGATTCCTACATTTCCTGTGCTCAAGAAGTAATTACCAAATATCTAATAAAGACAGATTTCACTTTCAAGCCATCTCCACATTCAGACCGTGAGAGTGAAGATGTTCTCACAGGAGCATTGCCTGTTACTTCAAATAGCTGGTTCGCCTTTGTCTCTGCAGTTGCAAAAGGTGTGCGTGCTCTGACAGTTTAGCAGTGTGTGCAGAGTACCTCGGAGAGAAAGATGACGCTGAAGGCAGCGTGAGAGAAATAGGAGCATGCAGCATGAGAGGAAAGAAGAGGGGTCAATCCTTTCCATAGAAACCAGACCTGGGGTGGTGTGCCAGGATAGTCAAGTGGATAAATCCTCAGCCTCTGGACCCAAACATGGACCTCTGCTGGCCAAGCACTAAGTATCCAGCATCCACACTTGTTCTCCCCCTCATGCCATTCCCAACCAATCATAATAAACATGCTGTATTGCAGGTGAGGACACTGCTTCCTGAAAGAAAACCAGGTCATTAAAATGTGTCCCTTTGGAGAAAACTCAGTGTGGGTGCATTATATTAACACAGTGTCCCTTATTAGGAGTATGACGCTGCTGCTGAAGCAGTGTTGCACAAGCTGGGCTACTGCTAGGAATTTAAAGTTAAGTCTTAAGCCTCTGCATGACACAACAAATATGTGTCGTTACCACAGCTGCGAGCTGCTTTGAACCTTATCTAAACCCTTCTGTGCATCCGAGAGCATTTTGAAATGACCAAAAATGAACAGTTCAGTGTGCAATCAACAAAAGATTTCTACAGCAGGCACATTTTGGTAGTACAGTTGCTCTCTTTCTCACTCTTTTTAGAGTCCTTGAAACAGTCTAAAGGAGAGTGTGCTATCTCCTGCAGAGCGAGACGGGAAGATGCTCCTCACTACACCCATTCTCACATACCTGCCGTGTTTGCAGATAGATAGAGGTGTGCGTGTGTGTGTGTGTGTGCGTGCGCGCGTTCGTGCGTGCATGCGTGCGCAGTTGTGTGTAATTTGCGCAGGCATCTGACTTTCAGCACATTTAAAGATTGAAAATGAGTCGTTGCTTTGAGGAATGTCTCCAAGGGTGAATGTGCAAGTGGGCAGACGCAAACACAAGATAATTCAGTCTTCTACAGCAAGAAGTGTCATAACAAATTAAATTCACCAGAGGCAGAAACTCCTGGGCTCAATTTCAACTCAATCCTAAATCCATGAAGGAATATGTAAATATATGCGCCACGCAGATATATTACAATGCTACACTGCTCCATCCAGTTGCAAAATAAACTTGCATCTAGCATCAAAGTGCTTTTAACACAGCAACCCAATTAGTGTGTGATTCAAATAATCTACCGCTACTGTAGTCGTGTTAAGTTTCCCATACCACACACACTACACACTGTAATCAAAATTCTGCCATCACAGAGGGCCATTTATACCCTTTTTGTGCTTGTTTGCTGCAAAACTGCAGCACTTTGAAAATGATTATCAGAGCAGAGAATGCCAAATCCTAAAGATGCAGAGGTGGAATAACCTTGAGCCTGGCTACCACATGCTGTTTTGTTGTCAGCTTGATGTCTACACATATTTTTTTTTTTAAAGTATCAAAAGAGGTCATTGTGAAATAAAAGAAAAGGTTTCAAAAGTAAAGTTGTTAATTGAGCTAAGGCATGTTCAATGTGCCACCTTTGGCTCATTAAATCAAGAGGGGGTGTCAGTTTTCCTGTCAGTTTTAAAGACAACATGCATCTTCTTATTATGTAGTAGATGTGCATTGTAAGCTTCTGAATGCATTAAGCACAGTTCCAATGAAGTCTTAAATCATTGCCGTATCATGTTTTCCTAATGACATGAAAAGCTGTCCTCCCTCCCATCTCCATTAATGGAGCAGGCGTGCTTAGATAAAACGTGACAGCGTTCACAATGCTGGAATGATAAATCTCCATGAAGGTGGGGAGTCACACCGATGCTACACACCCAATACAACTGATTAAGCTCATGCACGCATACAGAGCACACATACAGGAAACACACATGTGCAAGAAACTACTGTAGACACACACACACACTCACACTCACACTCACAGATCAACAGGCACAAATCCTTTCTAATTTCCATGTGTCCTTGTGTTATGCTCACTGCTTCTGCCCACATTTTCAATCTACTTGCTGTGTGCTCTAAATTGTCAGTTAATCATTCATTGTTAATTGGTAATTAAGCACTAAGATAACACTTGCTGTTTAATATGTGATTGATTTAATTGATGACATGAATCTAAAGTGGATGTGTGCGTAGGTGCGTGCATGTGCGCGCGCACGTGTGTAAGTGCCGTTTGAGTTCCAACCTGCTCTTCATCAGGCTTCACTTAATGATAAGAAAACTTTGCACCTCTTCTCTCTTTGTCTGACATACAGATGAAGGAATGACAAAGGAACAGGCACAAAGAATAAAAGGGGGATATTAATGTTTAACACCAAGACAAATCAGTGACAGATTCAGAGACTGATCGGAGGAGTAAGTTCAAATGAAAAAGTGCAGTGGTGGAGAGGAAACCAGGATATGGGTAGTTTGAGGACAGAAAGTAGCAAATGGAGAGGAAAGATGGAAGGACAATAAGGTAGAGGAGAGAAGAGAAAATAATTAAGGAAGTTAAAGATAATAAAAAAAAAAAGTGCAAGAACATTTAAAGAACCAAAGTAACAGCAACAAAACAAAACTGACTCTCTGGCATTTCAGCTATTCATGTATTCATGAGTGTTTATATTTAGCAAGCCTTATATTCAAATGAATAATCTGCAATATTTCCTGTAATTACATAGGATGATTCATTTTACATTTTAAACAGCAGCAGCGGACTTGTTTGGAATAAACAGAAGAAGAAGTGGGTAATTAGCATGAGCAGTGATAGCCGCAATAAGAAGAAAAGAAACACAAGCAGAGGGAAATCTAAAGAGCAGACTTAATGATTTACTTGCTGTATTGTTTGACTGACAAGTGTGTGGGACACGCAGTGCAGCAAAAAAGAGCAACACCTACCACCCCAGCGAGCAGCATGCAGCTCGCAGACGGTAGTTAATGTCGACTCTCGGTAATTTGCCCAAAGGGAGGGAGACAGCACTGGCAGCAATAATAAATAATCCCAACCAAGAAGCTTTGCTAAGTCAAGCAAGGCTGGGTAATTGGTGAAACGTTAATATTTGATAAGCCAGTAAAGGCTAAAGTGACCAATGATAGCCACAAGCGCCACTGAAAACGGATGGGTCAAATGAATTCTGGAGTGTTTGGAAATTGGAGGAAAGTTGTTTTTGCATATAGCAGAAAATTTAGCGATTTAATACAAACGAGGGCCTTGTTTTACTGCCCTCCTTTCAGCAGTGCACACAACAACGATTGTGTGTGGCTATAAAAGCTGTGATAGATGTTCTTAGCTTTAAAAAAAAAAAAAAATCTATTTCTTATTCAGTGACAATTGATAAAAGTAAATTAAAACAAGGAGCCTCAGAAGAGACTGTAAAAACTCAGGCTGAACAGTCATACTAAGCATCGTAGCGGTTTTGATGTTGTTGGTCAACAGCTAAACCGAGTACTGTTCCTGCAGCAGTTGTGTGAACTGCTGCAGTAATAGTTATGGGAGTGTGTCAAGTATCACCTTTTTGCTTTATGTGAATAAAAATTACTGAAACAAACCTGCAGGAAAGCTCCGCACTGTAAACAATATCCTTAATACAAATATGAGAAGAGAGAGAGATAGGTATTGTTGGAATACAGGTTTATTAGCATGTTATTACATATAAGGAATACAGCAGATCTTAGCACACATTTAATGATAGAAAGAAATAAAGACTGAAATATGCTAGAAAGAGACACAAGATATGGGACAGAGACTGAAAACGAGATCAGAATAGCAACACAATTAAATCTGAATGAGTAGCCTATATTTACAGGTTGTGCGCGGCGGCTGCTTGTTATTTGCGCCTCACATCCCATGCGAAAATGGTTTTTGATACAATATTTAAATATTTTGTCTATTTAAAGCAACATGTAGAATTTATAACTGTGTGTGAATATTGGTATTTACAGTTATTGCAGCATATAATCCTTTTTTTTTGGCACCAAGTGACCTGCAGTAAATGCTGCAAGGGAGGAGCTGGAAAGGGGAGTAGGCAGGCTGGGAAGGATTGGAGATGATTCTCCCTGCCTGCGACTTCAACCTGGGGCAGTTTAATGCGATGTAGGGATGGCAAGAGGGCGCCAAGGATCTTCTCAGCTATGTTCACAATCTTTTAGAGTCTGTTCCTCTGCTTTGAGGTGGAACCACACAGTGATAGAAGAGCAGAGAGCAGACCCAGTGTTTGCTGTGTAGAACTGTACTAAGGGAGATCTTAACCTTGAAATACTTGGAAAATGAACATTTCAACCCTAGGGTGGTATTGAAGGATATTTCAAGAAATTT
>NW_007577794.1:862586-873097 GCF_000690725.1 Stegastes partitus
GGGTGGAGTGTAGGGGGATGGGTGGGCAGGGAGGGAGGTAGGACATGGGTGGATGGGGAAGGAGGGTGGTCAGTGGATCCCTGGTGTGCGGGGTGAGCGCCTGGGCATTGGGGTGGGAGCTGGCCCATGCCGGGTGGCTGCCTGGGGTAGCCTGATCCTCCCGGACTCTTGGTAGGCCTTCTGCCTAGAATGGGGCGGTGGGGGTGGGGGTGGCTCTTGGGCCCGTGTGGCCCTGGGCCCTGTACTTGGCCCGCCCGGGATGGCTGGTGCCTGGTGGGGTCGGCGGCTGCCAGTTTTGGCCCACTGGGGCCTCTGCCCCGCGGCCATGGCGGGCTCTGGCTGCGGCCTTTCTCTGTCACCGTCTGGGGGGATGCACGTTCGCCTCAGTGGTGCGGTGGCTGGGATTCGCACTCCAGGATTGCTGCTGATGGCCCGGGTCTTGGGGCTCTCCTGGCCTGTATCTGTCCTTTGCAGGGGATCGGTTGCCCTCGCATGGTTTCACACGCATGACTGCACTCATGTTTGAACACTCCTTACCCCACACATTCTGTTAAATGACACTGCATTGTCCGTACTGATATCTACCTTTGTTTGCTTTGTTTATTTCATTTATTTATTTCTTCTGACATATGTGGTTTGCTTTTGTTTTTTTTCTTTTGTGTTTCTTTGCCTACTCTCATCAATGTGTGCATGTATAGATCTTGCTGCTCTGACAATCGTTGAGATTCAGGTTTTCTCAGCGTCCACATCTCTTGCAGGTGCTTTTGATGATTGTCGGCCCTGATTTCCCGCAAAAGTCGTCAGATCGTCTCTGTTGTATGTTAGTACAGGTGTAGATAGATTGTGGTGTACTTGTTTTCTTTTGTTTTCTTCTACTTTCCTTTCACTCCTTCTCACACTTCTTTGGACTGTACACTTTTCTTTTTCCTCTTTCAGGTCCAGCAATATGACATGTAACTCAGTAAGAATCCAGCATCCAAAATAAATGATCTAAATAAAATAGAATGAATATATACATAAATAAAGGAAATCAGACTATCAAGAGGGGCCTTACACTTGTAAAGCTCCCCTTGGCAACGTAAATCTGTTCAGCACAACACAGCATTCAGGTCATCATTCTGCTTGCTATGATGCTGGACCGGACACGTTAAAGCAAAAAAAAAAGAGAGATTAATAACATTACCATATATGGTAAGTTGCCCATCTACAGTTGAGAAAAATGAATTTATAATAAACAAAAGAAAAAGTAGCAAACTGCAAAAAACATTTATTTAGAAACATTCTAGTTTGCGGTAATGATACTTAGGCAACCAGTAACAAAGTATTTACAAAGAGCTTGGCAAGTTCATTCAGTAACATTTTTCTTGGGTATTGGCACGAATCTCAAAAAATAAATCAAAGTGGAGTTCAGTGCAAACCAGTAACAAAGCGTTTATAAAGTGCCTGGAACATTTGCTTAGTGACATTTTTCATAAGATAGTGATATTGGCACTAATATGAAAACTAAATCAAAGTGCACATGGTTCTTCAACCTCAAGGAAGGAGCACAGGGTGGACACATTGAACATCCAAGTGGTCACTGGCCCCATAAAGGGTTAAAGGATGCTCAATATCCAGATCTGGGGAATGCACAGGCACTGCTGGGTCAGCTTTAATGGGTGGGTGGTGTTTTCGTGCCACTTCAGGTTATGTGAGATGAATGAACGCAACCATATTCTTCTGTGGATGGAGAGGCTAAAGTTTCATCTCCATTGTGTCGATTGCAGGTTGTTGACTCATCACAAACGACACAGATGACCGACGCATCCTCACCAAACTTCAGGATCCTCGGCTCTGCTCAGATGCCTTCTTATCGGCGCATCATAGTCTCATATGACACCGGGAACGCTTTAAACTATACAACAATTCAGCCGACTTTGTCGCTGCGAAACACACCCACATGCTGAGATATTTGAATTTATGTGTACAAAAACTGTTGCTAATTGGACAGATGCAGAAACAAAGAGCGCCACCTCTGCACACTCCACGGGAGACAACGAGGCTGTTAAATGGCATGAATAAGGATCCCACTGATGGAGCACTGAAGACTCAGGAGTGACAGACGCCTATTAAGCAATTGGAGTCAAACATGCACACACACAAGCCCACACGCAACCAGCATGCGCGCAAACACATACATTTGCTCATCTCCTGACACTCAAAACACTCATCTGACACTCAAACGCTGCCGACTGACAGCCAAGACACGCTCCTCTGACAGATCAAACCTGATTTACAATGCAAGCGTGCCCTGTGTGTGCGCGTGTGTGTGTCATTCTTGGAGGAAGAGACGAGTCGAGGGAGTTAGGGGTCAGAATTGTAAATTTTAGTGTCACGTATCATGTCATTTATCTATCTGGTGAACCGCCCCCCCTCCTCTTTTCCACAGACACATGCAATCAGTACCCACCTCTGTCCTTCCCACAGATTCATTCCAGTCATCAGAATAATCAATCAGCTCATACTGTCTTATTTTGCAGCTTGCTTTCTCTTGTTTCTTTCCATTTGTGGGCAGCATCACTGTCATCCCATCATTGTTAAGCAGTGCAGTCAGTCCCACAGATGATCTCGCTCAGCAAACCAATGTCTGGCATCTTTGTGCTTCAGCACAATCCCTAGAAAGAGAGTAATTACCTAATCCTGGGTGCATCTAATTTGTCTCACCAAATGTGTTTTGTAGTCAAAATATATGGTAATAATGAAAAAAGTTTGCAATGGAAGAATGTGAAAAATGTTCACTGTTGAAGTTGTTCTAATTTGTCTCATTTATTCTAGCATGTATCTACTCTTGGCAACTAAAGAATTTAAAATCAATAGGAGAATTCCACATAAAGCAACTTATGAGGAGCATTTAACAAGCAAATGCTGAAAAAAAGCTTTTATGGAAAATGCTTTCTTTATGAGAGTAACATGAGAAGACTTCTCATATCTTCACTGAACAAGTGTCACACCAAAAACATAAGAAATAAGAAATATGTGAAGAAATTAGTCACCGTAAAATCAAAAGCATATTTCAATTTTGAAAAATACTTAAGACTCAGTTTAACAGAGATACACACATGGCTGTTGTTGTAGACATGTTGCTCCAGAAAAATTATGTTTCTGCGATGATGACATTTGATTCTCTTCGAGGGAAGCCACACAAAAAGCCTTTTGGGTTGTGTAGAAACTTGTGATCATTTTTTATCTGCTTTTTTTTTTTTTTTTGCTTGTTTTATCTTCTTTTTGATATTGAGCAAAACAACAAAACAAACAAAAAAAAAAGCATTGCACTTCTAACAAGGAATGAAAAAATGATCAAAAGAAATGCAGCAGAAGAAGATATTTTCCTTTATTTTATTTCATCTATTCTTTATCCTTGTCAGAATCTGTCATCTACATTACCCACAATGCAACTTGACAAAGCTAGCTGTGATATGCTTGTACCAGCTCATCTGGTCTTGAGCCATGAGCCTCACTCAGATGTGAGGAGCCAAGCAGAGAGGTCAGGTAAGGTAACGTCTTTGTAACTCTGCACCTCGAGATTTTATTTTGAAGCAAGTTTTCAGAGTTTTGCACAGCTTCTTAAGGAGAAACAAAGCATTTAATACATTGTAAAAAAAATTACATAAAATGAATAAAATAAAAATCTGTAATGTTAAGGAATTTTTCCCAGTTTTTTTTAAACACAGGAAAATATATTTAATGTAAAATAACATGAAAAATTTCCATGTTTTTTTTTTTTTTTTTTTTTAAGGTAGAATGTTTTTTTGACATAAAGAGAGTTAAAATACTTTTACAAATTGATCATATTTTCACAAATATTTCCTTTAATTTAATAATCCATCCAACCATCCATTATCTATCTTAATCCTCACTAGGGTCCCGGGGGGCTGGAGCCTATCCCAGCTGATTTAGGGTGAAGGCAGGGGACACCCTGGACAGGTCACCAATCTACTGCAGGGCTACACTTAGAGACAGACAACCAAGCACACTCACATTCACACCTACAGACAATTTAGAATCACCAGTTGACCTCAACATGTTTTTGGACTGTGGGAGAAGGCCGGAGACCCCTGAGAGAACCCACGCTGCACAGGGAGAACATGCAAACTCCACACAGAAAGATCCCTGGTGTCCTCGTCAGGACGCGAAACGGTGACCTTCTTGCTGCGAGGCAACGGTGCTATCCACCGCGACACCTTGCAAACTCCTTTTATTCATTACTTAAATTATTAAATTCAGTTTCTTCATGTGAATATGTATTGTTGTTGTTGTTGTTGTTGTTGTATATTTTCATTCCCACCTGTAAATATCATTCATTAAATATTAAAAGGCCAAAATAGAAACATACATGATCCTATGCACAATTAAAGCTAGAAAATGTGTTTTAATTATGGAAAATTACTGTATTTTTATGATATATTGTTAGATTCCATTATTTTGCGCTTTTTTTGTTTTGCTTTGGGTTTTGTTGGTACCCCATTTGCCAGAAAAGTACGATGTTTTAACAGTTTGTGAAGTGTGAAAATGTTGTACAAAGTACAGCATGTACGACAATACTCCTCACCTGTAAGTTACAGGCAGGATGTGTTTAGCATTATTTAGCACAGAGACTGAAAGTAGAGAAAAACAGCGAGCCCAGCACTGGCCAAAATTACCTACCAGCTCTAAATATATCTTGTTAGGTTGTGCTAACAACACACAGAATGCAAGAAGCGAAACCGCAGTTCCCAATGAATAAATCTTGGGCTTTATTCAAATCTCCGATTTCTGTGCAGTGTAGGAATATTAAATTTCCTGTGGGTAGGAAAAGCGTTTTCAGTGAAAGTAATTCGGGCAGGATTTATACTTACACCAAAATATTTTGGATAAGTAAATGAGTACTTTGTAAAAGGAATAATTAAGCATCAGCAGGCCTGTGTGTTTCTTAAAGTCTGTAATAAAGCTTGAGAGCTGACCCCAAACAATTAGACAAAAATTAGCATTTCACACCCTTTGTGTGCCTGTGTGTGTGTCAGCTCTGACAGAGGTCAGCTGTTGAAGAATGCCAAGTTTGACACCTGTCTGTCACATGTTTGAAGCTCAGCTGGATATCGAGATTAATAGGAAACACAAATCTGGTGCCTGATTTGCTTCTGATCTTTTTTTTTTTGTTTGCTTCCTTGTAACAGGACGGATTTGAAAAGCAGCAAAGTTTTCTTTATGTTTATGTGCTGGTGATGTAGAGTCAGTATGTTTGGTTTATGCTCCCAGATGTGTGTGTGTGTGTGTGTGTGTGTGCGTGTGCGTGCTTGCGTGTCTGTGTGTCTGTGTGTGTGTGTGTGTGTGTGTGTGTGTGTGTGTGTAATGTGGCCTCGGGGCTTCAACGAGGGGTAGTGCCAAGGGAATTCCACTAAAGGCAGAGAATCTCAGCCAAAAGGGAAACATGCATCACCTCTGCCTCTCATCTTTGCTTTCCATGCCCCAGACACACACAAACACATTCTACTCAAGCCTTTGCACACTCCACTTGTACTCTCATACATTTACTCAATGCAGCCTTCTATCCTTGCTCCATATATGTAAATTCAAATACAAAGACTCTGTAGGTTTTCCTGCAGGCATTAAGCATAGAAAGTAAAGTGGTGCTGCCAGATGATGAGGCATGAAATACTGTAAATGACTCAAGGGAACAGACCGAACATAACCTTCTGGAACATTTAACATCCCATTTACCATGGCATGTTTGATGCGCATTGTGGCCAGCATGATATCTTGTACATAAAAGGGCATTAATTCTATCCTTGAATCATCTGTTTGAACATCACTCCTGCTCATATTTTAGTCATAGGCTCAGACATCACAACCCACAGATTACATCTTTTCAAGTGGAAGCATAGCTGGTGATGAATCCAAATTTAAATATATTCAATAATGTTCAAAAGTTTAAAGCACTAAAAGTAAAATGAGGACTTTTTTTTTAAAAAGAAAAATTATTCAGCGGATAGTTTTTAGTTCAATTAAATTTATACAAAGTGCAGAAAACAGGAAAAGCTCTAAATCAAACCACTCCTTTCCCTATAAAACAGCACTAGTTGTCCTTGTTAGAATTCTGTCCTGAAGAACTTGACACAGTTCTTCGGTTTTAGGATGTTTCAATTGCTTCTGTCCCCCTCATGTGATCCCAGACTGACAAAGTGATGTTAAGCTCGGAGCTCTCCTCGTCACATTCCCACAAGTTCCAAACACACGGTGGAATGTGGCAACCATTAGATTGCATTGGTGTTGTTGTGCGTTTGTCTCTGTGGGCTGAAGCATCACAATTGACTGCATGTGCAAGATTTCAACCAGTAATTATTTTTAGCTTACAGCTACCGGCCAAGATGCGAGATTATTGTTCTCACAGTTGCTCATTTAAGGGAAATTATGTGGAAATATTTAATAAGGGCAACAAAGCCAGAAGAAGAGAAGACAGTGACTTGTAAATAATGGGGTGTTTATATTATATCCAAAACAAGGCTCTTTTGCTGCAAGCAAAGCTATGTGCCGCACGGAGCTTTAACAGAAGATGTGGGAGTCTGTGGGAGCACAATGCAACTCACAAGTTCTCTCCCGGGTAGGTCTAGTCTCTGTAATAAGCAGTTCCTAGCACCTCCTTTCTTCTACACACAGGCGTTGGAACAAAAAAAAATTACAAAAAGAGTGAAAAAACATAGCAGCAAATTATTTAAATATTAAACGCTTATGATTAGTTACAGGAAAGTATCATTGAAGTCCCTCTCCGGTCGTTGATTAAACCCCTAAAAACTCATCTCTAGGCAAAAGAAAATTACATATCTCTAAGTTTTTTTTCTATGAAAATATTCCCTTCCTGCCTTAAAAGGCCTTAGATGTAACTCTACTCTATCTACACCCCTCCGCTCCTACCACCCGCAATTTGCTGCAGCTCTCCCACACCAGTTCATCTACGATTCTGCTCAAACACTGTAAAACTAGTGGAGTAGGAGTAATTCAGCCGTACAAATTAGAGCCAGAAACCGATTCTGAAGAGCAATGACTCGGAAAGCCCCTCTCTCCACAAGTTGACAGGATCCGTTCAATTGGTTTGTGACAAACGAAGCCCTGGAAGTCTAAATCTGTGTTTTTGAGACTGTCATTGGTACACTGCAGTTGTTCTGTGGAAATGCTCAGTCATGGAAATGCTCAGTCATGGAAATGCTCAGTCATGCTGTTGATTGCTTATTTCACTTGATGTATCTTTTAGCATATCTAAACACCATATGGGCATGTTACCGAGATGAAAATCCTGATTTTCAATTAAGAGGAGTCTTTAAAGCGATCACTATGTCTTCTGTAAAGAGCTTTTCACCAAATTCAGGCACTAAATCTGAATGCCAACATTTGACCAAGGAGGTTTTTTGTCTGGATGGTCTTTATGCACCATGTTGAGATCATTTCTATACTCCCAGATACTCCAAAACAGGCCTTATTGCCTGGCTGTGTACACCTGCATTACTAACAGCAGCCTACGTTCAGTGGCTTTGCTCACAAAAGGTCAGTACATGCAAAATCTGCTTTTGCATGACAACGATGAAAACAGAGGAGAAAAAAAAGATCAAAACAAAGCGGCAACAAGAAAACAACATTTTTGATCAATAGTAGAGGAAAGTTTGCTTGTCTTCTTATATTGTTCCCACAAGCTAGGGTTAATTTTTGGCCTAATTACGTCTCAAACAAGAAAAATCATGTTATCGCCTAAATAAAAGCAGTTTATTGAATAACCCCACACAAGCTCACTGACCTGATTGAAAGGCATACATCTGTTGAACCTCTTATCAGGTTGTCAAGCTCTGGTTTACATTGTCATATCTGACTCAGCTTTTATCAGCTGTACTTTGTCAGTTTGTCCCCACTCTTTTTTCCTCCCAAGGATAAGCCATGGTCAGAATATCAAATTCAAAACTGTTGATTTATTCAGGATGAGCACTGACTAAAAATGCACATAAAGCAGCCATAAACTTCTTTAATCCAAACTTAAGAAGTAAAACTACAGACTTATGCAGCAACACAATGGAAAAGTAAACTGAAACCCCTTCAACCCTACAGCAACATTGCGACACAACAAAGACTGTGGTTTGCAAGTTTTCTATTTACAAATATCTGAAAGGGTCAAGATGACAGTCTCAAGCAGCAAAGTACTTACACACAAATCACAGATCTCTTAACTACAGCTTCAAGCTGTGATTTACCAACACACAATAGTCTCTGTCAAACTAGTTCACAACACTCAAAAGCCAGTGGTACTCATTGGAAACAAGGATGAGAATTGAAGCCCCTGTGGGGTAGCTGTCAACTGGTCTTTATAGAGGATGTGAACCAACGTCACTTTCTTCCCATGATATCCAGTGGCCTTATCACCTCACCACTAAAATGTACAGTTGGAATACCAGAAGAAAAGCAAAGAAATACTTTGAAAATGGTGTGGCCATTCATCCAAATGATGCTCTATGTGACATGGATACAGTGATCAGCAGACACTGAAATATGCCAAGAAATCAATGTCTCTGATTCATACGAAGTGTATGTGTAGCTGGATGCTTGGACAGGCAAAAGAGGAATATTCTAGTTATCCAAACAGTTTTATTAGAATAGTTTGATTTTAGTGAGTTCTATTCAGAAAACCATGTTCTTGGTTGCCTTAAAAAAAGGATGCATCACTTTGCTTATCTTCCACTTCTGTCTGAGGTTTTCTGCAAAAATGTATATCCTTGTCTATGTCTAACAATGTGGATTCCGTCCAGGTCATTGAACAACAGACCAGCTCTTTATCTTTGCATTTCTACTAAGGGCGTCATGGAAGTTTGATCAGTCACCCCACATGAGTTTTATGGATTTAGAAAAGGCTTACAACGGCGTCCCTTTCGTGGCCCTGTGGGAGTATGGAGAACTGTGGTCCTTGTTATGAGCCATCTGGTCCTTGAACAATCAAATAGAGAGCTGTGTTCTCATTCTCTGCACAAAGTCAAACCTGTCTCCGGTGGATGTTGGACTCCATCAGGGTTTCCCCTTTTCTCTGAATCTGTTTTTGGTATTTATGGACAAGAGCTCAAGGTGCTGCAGTGGTGAGGAGGATGCCTGCTTTGGGGACTTCAGGATCACATCTCTGCTTTTTGCAGATGGCGTGGTTCTGTTGGCTTCCTCACACCACACCCTTCAGTGTGTACAGGGATGGTTTGCAGCCAAGTGTAAAGTGATCAGAATAAGGCTTAGCACCTTCGAATCCAAGGTCATGGGTCTCTACTGGAAACTGGTGGATTGCTCCTCTGGCCTGGTGGGGGCCTGGTGCCACAATTGAAGGAGCTTTAGTATCTCGGGGTCTTGTTCAGAAGTGATGGGAAAATGTTGTGTGAGATAGACAGGTGGCTTGGTGTGGCATTAGCAGCAATATCGCTGTTGCACCAGACCGTCATAGTAAAGAGAGAGCTGTGCCAGAAGGCAAAGCCCTTGATTTGTATACATTTTAACTCTCACCTATGGTTATGAGCTCTGGGTAGCTGCCAAAAGAATGAGATTCAAACAGGTGAAATTATTTTTCTCCCCAGTATGTCTGAGCTCAACCTTAGAGATTAGTTGAGGAGCTCAGAGTAGAGTCACAGCTTTTTCATGTCAAAAGAAGCCAATTTAGGTGGTTCAAGCATCTGATTAGGAGGCCTCTTGGGCAACTTCCTTTGAAGGTTTTCCAGGGTTGTCCAGCTAGGAGGAGACCCTGGGGTAGACCCAGATCTCGATGAAAGAAATATATATCTCATCTGGCCCGGGAGCGCCTTCAAACTGGAAAACATGACTGGGGAGACCTGCTGCCTCCGCGACCCCACCATGGACTAGCGGAGGAAAAATGATGGATGGATGTCTACCTGAATATATGATAGCAATTGCTAAATGTTGCATGTTTGCCACTCAGGGAGAACTTACTGTGTCAATGTCTGCCTTTTTATCATATGGATATTCTCCATATCCCAAAAACTGTGATCAATAGACTCTGAACTGCCTCTTAAAATATGCTGTCTGACCACATCAGAAATTATGTTTTTCCAGACAGGATACTTTGTCAGATGTTACCATTTGTTTCAGATTGACATGCATTTGTGTTTGTTGGTGACTCTGCTCGAGTAATCTGAGCAAGCATGACACTGACAGCCCCCGAGATCACAAACTCCCTAGCAGAGCCTGAAATTCATGTTTAAATGAACACAGATTAAAGCTGAATATTATTGATTTTGGGGATTAACCTGTTTTTTGTTTATTTGTTTATATATATATATAAATATTAGGGATGGACTGATACCTCTTTTTGATTTCCGATACCGATATTTCAACTTTGAGTATCTGCCGATACCGATACCAATACCGATACCATCTCTTCTCCTAAACTTCTTTGGAAATACCTTATTTGCATGGATACATTTGTTTAAGATGGCTTTATCAAAAGCCTCATACTATTAAAGCATAGA
>NW_007577794.1:874095-878011 GCF_000690725.1 Stegastes partitus
ATTTCTTCTGGCAAAATCAGGCTGAATCTATTTTAGATCGCACTGAAAGCGCTACTGTCAGCGAGACGGACGTCTCAGCTTTTGATTGACACCTAGTTTGGCCAATAGGAGGGCTTTGGGGGTGAGTGACAGCCTGAAGAGCCAATGGAGTGTCTCAGACAGTCAACCCGGTACGCACAAGTTCCACCCTTGTAGATTCGACCAGTCGGGTTGCAGACACTCTCTAAGCTGTAAACTTGTAGCCAATGAGCAGACGAACACGTGGATGTGTCGGAAGGCAGGATTGTGTGTGTGTGGCGGTATCGGATCGGCCAGTTATCGACGCATCTCTAATACGCATATATATTGGGGCTTTTTGCCGTTTTATTTAGAGAGACAGGAAAAGGGGGAGAAGAATGGAGAGAGACTTGCAGCAAAGGGTCGTGAGCGGGAGTCAAACCCACGACCGCTGCATCAGGGAACTGTTTATGCCCCTGTTTATGGATTGCCCGCTCAAATAAGTGAGCTATAGGGACGCCCTGTTGTTTACTTTTAAATGCGACACCACCCAAGTCAGTCTGACTGCAAAATATGGTTTCTCTTTTCACTGAACTCCAAACCGATGCTGCTGGGAGGATGCAGAAGTATAATTACTTAGCATCTGTGGAGTCCTCTTTGCCTAAGTGAGCACCTGTACCTGCTATTTTAATTAATAAAAATGTATGATCTGTGGTCACATAGGTGAAAGAAAGCGGGCACAGAGGAATGGGACTGTTGGTGCTTTGACCTTCTTGGTTATGAGGAGTTGATAAGCCAATAATCAACTTCACCATGCCACACCAATGCCAGTTTTATCTCTATAAACTTAAAAATTTACCTTAAACTCAGTCATAATAATGTTCTGCACAGCCTTGAATCATGATTTGGAGAACACCCGACATGTCAACACAACCAACAAGGCTTTTCTTCCCCAGCCTGCGTAAATTGGTTGGTAACATTACCTGCCAGGATACAACGGTGAGGGCGTTTACCCGCGGCTGGAAGAAAAGGGCCACACCAGCAGGGGGCGCTGCTATGACGTCACTCTAGTGGGCGGAGACTGCGCACTTGAACACGGAAGTTGTACAGCAGGTAACAGGCGCTGAGGAAACTGATTTTGGGGCTTGAATTGGAAGTATGTGGTGTTTTAGAGAAGCGACTGGTGGATGCACACAGGAGACATGACGAGGTTAGGTTAGGAGCGAGGACTTCAGGAGTTGTAGCAGGATTAGGGAGGTTAGATCTCGGTTATTCTCGGACCGGCGGGAGTTGGCGCCAGTGGGACAATGGGATGGACGAGGATGGAGCGCCTGATGCCAAACCTGGACCACTTTGGTGTCAACGATGCAATTTTTCTTTAAAGACAAATCGGACATGATCAGAGTCTCGAGGTAAGAACAAATCTCCAAACACTGAGTTTTATAACCTGCATGAGCGATCTCTGAAGACGAGTTGAACAGCAGATGATTTGAGGATCTGTAGAGGGCTGGTGGAGCAGAATGAATGAATGAATGCTGCCTCGGTTATTAGCGCGTTAAGTGGGCGGGCTGGACTGAAGTGGTGAACGATTGGACAGAAAAGGGCCTTGTGACTAGCTGACTCCCTAGCATGAAGCTCCCTTTATAGGTAGGAGGCATTATATTGTTCAAAAAGAGGGATAGCTGCTGGGACACATTGATAGCGTTGCATTATAGGTTTACAACCAAAGAATAGCTGAGGCTTATAGGAATTTGGCCACAAGTTTTAGAGGTATACTGTCATAAAATTCAGAGTTGCATATGTAAATATAAACCTTTGGCAGTAGATGAAAAGTCAGTCACTAAAGCCATTAGAATCCATCCTGTCTGAGTAATGGATGTACCAGATTTCATGGCAATCTGTTCTATAGCCGGATCAAATTCTGAATCATTCCGCTAGACCTGACAGTGTGTATTACCTTCATTTGAGCCACACTGCCAATGCATTTGAAACTGAGGCCTTTTAATGCCAAGTAGTAATGTGGTCATGATCAGCAACAAAAAACACAATGACCCATTTCAAAAATGCAAGGTGAAAGAGTAATACTTATACTACCTGTAGTGCTTGCTGGAAAATATCCCCTAAAATATATGGCATAATGTGGCTGCTGTCTATTGTTACAAGGAAAACTGTTTGAGTTAACGTAAATTCTGACTGACTGACAACTTTCTGCTAATAAGTGTATTCACTATTATGTAAAAGGAAAAATTAGTAATTTAGGTTTACCGTATTAAAAATACAGCAGCAATACAGCAGTGCACATTTCATTAGAGATTCCAGTCTCTGTTATTTTTTTAATGACTGACTAAATCATCCTCAGCATTGAGAATAACAGTGTTGCACACATTCTTGGAAAGATGTTCTTATCATTCTTTGAACACATATATATACATTTCAGATGCTCTTTGCTGGAGGGGATGTATTGCTTTAGCTTTCTCTGTAAAATACCCCAAAGGTGTTCTATTGGATTCAAGGCAACGTAACAAACTCAGCCCAGTCACCTTTTCCTTCCTTAAAAACGTATGCGATTTTGTCAGTGTGCTTTGGATTGTTATGATGGAATATTTCTCTTCTGCCAAGCTTCTGGAGACTGAGTGTCATCTTGTATATTCACAGGCATTCATTCTACCATCTATAAGTGTCATCTCCCCAACACTTTTTGAACTCATGCAGTCCTAAATCATCACACTCCCACCTCTGGGCTTCTCTGTCAGAACTATGCATTCAGTGTTGGTTAGGTTATGGCAAACATATTGGACTACATTTGAGATGAACAAACCTATCTCATCAAAAGATACATTTAACACAAGTCATTTTCATCAGTCTCCCTTTCATGTTCTTTTGAAGAGTTTATTCTTACAGTTTTGTGTCAAAGCAAGGCAAAGGTTCTTTCTCTTGGACACCGTCAGTAGAGGTTGATGTTACGCCATGTCCTTCGAACTGTCTGAGCTGTCACAGAAACTCAGATTTCTACTGATAGCCCCTGTGCCAAATCTTAAGCACTTAGTGATAAACCTTGAGAGTAACACACCACTCATGGCATCACTTTAGAAGAACAACCACTGCACTTTAATTAGTGGTACTGTGACTCATTCTATATCACTTGATTACTGCTGTATTTTCGCCAATTTGTACTTGGTCGCTAATCCTCCTGTATCCTCTTCTGTCTCTGTCTTTATGAAATCTCATAATCCAAATCTTACAGCAATAAAGTTTTCTAACTTGTGCCTCAGTGATCACTGGTGTAATTCACTTTTTTTGAACCGAGTTTCTGCTTTGAGGTCTGTTTTTTCCCCCATATAGTCATCTGAAGGATCAGTTTCTAATTACCTCCGCCAAGGAGGTTATGTTTTAGCCGGTGTTCATCTGTTGGTTGGTTGGTTGGTTGGTTGGTTGGTTTGTTTGTATGTTTGTTTGCTTGTTTGTTAGCAAGATAACTCGAAAAGTTATTAACGGATTTTCATGAAATTTTCAGGAAATGCTGATAATGGCACAATGAATAAATGGTTGAATTTTGGTGATGTTCCGGTTTACCATCTGGTTATTTTCTCATACAACAGTAAATGCTGTAAAAGTGTGTAAAAGGAGTTGTGCAGAATGCTGTCGTTGCGCTGTTTGTCCACTAGATGGAGCTCTGACTCCATTCAGTCCTCAGTCCTCACCGCTGTCTTCTCAGTAGTACAGGAGGAAGCTACAGCCAGGCAGCATCACAGGAGTGGGCTTGAGCGGAGATACTGACAGATAAGTTCATAACCACATTGTGACATTAACAATGACTCAACATGTCTCCTCTTTCACTTTAACTCTCTTTGCCATGTGTTATGACGAGTGACGGGTGCTTCGTTGCGTTGGTCATGCTTTTCATTTACGTTGCATTGCT
>NW_007577794.1:878491-881707 GCF_000690725.1 Stegastes partitus
ATCACTCCGTCAGCTTGTTATTAATGATATCAATGTTGATTCAAATGCTAAAGCTATGTTTTGATTATCCATGAATCTGATAGTGTAGATAAAATGAATGCAGGACTTTAACATTGGGTGGAAATAAGCTGCTTGGCGGAGGTCTGTGCTCTCCGAGTGCTTTTCTGGTTGCTTATAAGATTAAACACTCTACTTGTCAACTTAGAAATAATGCAGTTATTGAGAGGTGATACATTTTTCAATCATCCCACATATAAGGATACCACATAGGGACACACTCACCACTGTTGTATACTGTGTAGTATTTAACATGGTAAATTGCAAAAGACTTTTATAGGTTGTGTCTAAAATTGGCTTATTGCTGTTGCTAATATTTTATTATGTCTGAGACAAGGAAATAGAAAAATCCTAACTTATTTCCACCAATTGACTTGAAAACGAGGACACCACATTATCGTGGTGTGCCAGGGAATGTATCGATTTGCCTATTTCAAGAGCATAAACGAAATCAGTCATTGCCCCAAATAATGTGGTTCACTGCATCCATGTAATGTGAAAGATATTTTCTAACGAAAAAGACTACAGATCTGGCATAAGTCGGGACTCTGTACATAATAATTGAGAAGAATCAGTACCATTACTCACTAATTAGTCGCTTGGATGCAAGATGAGAAATAGATGCAGGATAACACAGATTGCAAACAGTGTTGACACAGAACACAGAGCCAAGCAATCCGTGGTGTTTCTTGTTGTGATTGTTAGAATATTCATCAGCATCTTCTGTACAGGAAAATAGCCTCCATGCATATTACTCATCTAGTGAAACAGTTCAACGTGACTTGTTTTTGCTATAAAGGAATTGTTCGCTGAATGTAAGTTTTCTCTACTTTGTAGACACATTAAAAAAAGACCTATTGTGGATGTCTTAGACCAGTTGTTTGGGTATGTCTCAATAATACGAACAGGGAAATCTGAGAAATTCACAGAGTGTGGATGGGAATGTTTTTGTGTGTGTGCAAGCAAGTGTGTATTAGTGTGGTATATTTGCATGTGTGTGTTTGCTCAGGCTGAGAGATCAGCCTGTATTTCTGTCTTTGTATATCCCAGAGCTCTGAACAAAGACTGCGAGCAGCCCAGATCAAAACAGGCATCAATTCCTTTAGCCTGACATCGTATGTGAGTGTATGCGCATCTCTGGTCGGATCTTCCTGGGCGCATGAGGACGTCCGTGTGTGTGTGTGTTTGTGTGCAGGCATGTGTGTGCATGGATGTCCATACATGTTGTACCGTCATGCCTGCTTGCCTGACCAGCCACATTCTGTTCAAAATACATATTCAGCACTTTGCGCTTTTTTTTTCTTCTCCTCTTTTTGCTTCACTCCCCGTTCTCTCCATTTTAGGGTGTTATTAGATAGGACAACTCTTGCCGCTGGCAATTCTCCTCTCAGCACTCTACATCCAAAGGCATGTGGGTTTTGGAAACCAGTGTGTGTGTGTGTGTGTAGGTGTGTGTGCGTGTGTGTCTGTGTGTGTGTGAGTGGGTACGTGCTGTGTGTAATAGTGGCAATGTGGAAACACCTCTGTGTCAGTGTGCTTGCACAAATTACTGTATGTACAGTAGTTTACGGTATACAGTATGTGTAAGGTGCAGCAAGACTAGCAGTTTGTTCTCTAAGATCTGGTGATCTAAGGTCAGTATTTCATTTTCATTGTTTTCTCTCCTTCTGTAGTCCTCCATCCCTCATCATGCATTATGCTTTTCACCAAAATGACAGGAGGCCCACTCTCACTTTGACCCCTCTCTTAGCGCTGTCTTCATACCCCCCCACCCCCCCAACACACACAGACACACACACACACACACTGCAGCTCTCACATATACACAGACACACACACGTGGACACACAGACGGTGTAAGAGCCCAGGGGCTCCATCTATTAAAAGGTTCATCCATCATCACATATAATTTTAATACGGTAGGAATATAAAGATGCTTACGCAGCTAAATGAGAATTTTCAGAGACCTGCATGCTGGAGTCTGAGCCTGCCTAGAAACCTGTACAAGCACTAAATGCATGCACACGCACACACAAACACACTGAACAAGGTCAATGCGCTCTGCCAATTATGGCTCATGAGATGCTGATGCCTGTTGTGTGTGTGTGTGTGTGTGTGTGTGTGTGTGTGTGTGTGTGGACTTGTATGTCTACCTTTGAGGGGACCAGTGTGAGTTTTATACCTGGGGAGTGACAGCATTTGATTTGAGACTTGGGTTTTAGTGTTCCTATTAGAATTAGGTGTAAGGGGAGGGTAAGGATTGGTGTCGGGCATGTAATTGTGACTGCTAAGGTTAGTGTAAGAAGCAAGGGATTGCATTATGCCAATGTGGGTCCTCGAAAAGATAGAAGTCCAAATGAGTGTGTGTGTGCCTGTGTGCTATATGTGGTCTCTGCAGTGTGTGACATGATTACATGAGTATATAAGGTTTTCTACAGCTCCCTGGGGGCATACGCCATAACGGGTGCATTCAGTGTACTTTGATCACACATTTATCCTTTCTACTTCTTTTCTCTTTGTCGCCCTTTTTTCCTCATTGTGTCCTCTGGGGAACTTGGTTGTGGTTAGCCAAGTAAACTGTTTCCAGGGAATGAAACGGGACCAGACAGGGTCATCACACATTTATGCAGTTCATTTTTTAATCAGTCCAGGTCACGATCAATAAAACATTTATTTGCTAAAAAATATTTAAAAAATAAAACTCTCCATGGCTAAGAACAATTAGTTTTCTAGAATTCATTTGTAACTTAATATGCATTGCTAGCACTGTTAGGTTCCTATCTCAAGCAAGAGTAATTTGCTAATAATTCTTTGTAAATCAAAGCATTTTTCAAAGTAAAATCATAGCTAACAGCGGTACAGATTCAGACTGGTGCACTGACTTTACCAGAAACTTTGCACCAGCGTGGCAAGAACATTTTACCTGGGTCAGGGTTTACTGTAGCAATACCAAAAAATATTTTTTCAAGGGGGCACTGAGTTTTAAGATGCAATCAGTGCTCACTTCACAGCATCGATAACAAACTACAAGCTCCTTTAGTTGGTTGTTATCAGTTGACAGTTGATTGACAGCAGGAAGTTTGATTATTACCATGGAAACACAGCCTTCAGCCCTGAAGTAGCCTTGGGGTTGGTAAGCTATAGCATTTAGGATTTTTT
>NW_007577794.1:881802-903923 GCF_000690725.1 Stegastes partitus
TTGTTTGTTTATTTGTGACTTTATAACTCCAGTGAGACTACTGTAGACTCAGACTAAACCAAAGGCTGGTCTAACCAAATATTGACCGGTCTTTCTTTGGAAAATCCCTTCCTCTCTGCTGTCAGAAATGGAGCAGCCTCCAGACCGCACTGCTTGCCAAGTGGTGCAGTGGTAAAGATTTATAAGCTGCTGTAGGTAGAGGTTCCTCAGCCTCTTTATGAAGCAAAGTCACCTCCCTGCCTGCCTCCTTTCACACTGACCCTGGAAGCCCCACTTGCCTAATCATCATTTTTGATCGGGATATTTTGCAATATTAAGGCTTCATTTGAAGGATTTTATCATTTTTTAACCTGATATTTCAACCCAGTGCAGTTTTAAAGACATGATACACGCTTCTTGTCTTCGCTCTTTGCTGGCGGTTTTGTTAAGCACATTATGAAATGGTAAAATCATTATCTCCTGGACAGCAGCTGCAAACAGCAAGCTAGAAATGTTGAAACATTGTTTTCTCCCCATGAACAATACCTGAGCTTGTGTTAAGCTATTTGAGCTGGAATCAAGATGAGAACAGACTGCAGTGTGAAACATACCCAAACAGATCTATTATAAGCCATATTGATCCATACCTAAAGATGGACACCTCAGAGCAGTATGTCGTGCTTCAGCATTGCAGTCTGAAAATGGAATTTCCCCAGAGAAGTGAATGTAGTTGTGGTAGTGAGCAAAAATGTTTTCTACCAACTTGGGTTTCTAGCGATGACAAAATCTCAGCTTTCTGCTCTGTGATACCGTGCTGTACAGCTAAGATAAAATAAAACAGCGATTCCCTTGTTACATCTCCTTTTCCACAGTGTCCATTTATTGAAGCAAGTTAACCAAGGTCATGTTATTTATCACAGCCAAAAGGGTGTAGGAGTGGTTGCAGGAAAAGATAGTTAGTACACAAATAGTCTCACCTGAGAGCAGCCACAAAACCAACACACTCCTGCACTAATAGCTGTTGAGAACACCACGCAATCCGCGCCATGTAAAAAAAACAACATTTAAAATTTTCAAGGTTTATCGCTACGACTTAACTCAGAGAGGAGAGAATAACAGCAATTTGCTTACCCAAGTAGCTGGAAACACATTTAGATATTCAAACCGGTAGCTCTGCAGCCTTGGTATTTCAGCACTGCACAGAAATGGAAAGCATCCAATTTGATGTGTGAAGGTAGGCCATTATATTATGACCTGACATTTAACGGAAGCAAAACTAAACTATAAAATGACACCTGTGCACTTAATAGATATTAAAAGAATAATATGCAATCTAAAAGCTGGAAGCCAAGAGCACCGGCATCACGATTGTTGAGATACACACAAAGTTCACTCTGATCTACTTGAGATTGCTCTGTGCTCCCCTGGTTTCTTTAGATCATTTCACTGTCACAAAAAGGTATATCTGTCTCACAAACACAATTTTCATCAAAAACATTCACAATTATATGCAGCATTTGACTTGAATTTCATCTCCAGACCTCAAGTATTGTCGTGTGGTGGATAAATCTAAGAAAGGACAAAAACTCAAGGACAGATTTCTTTTCTCTTTTAACCGTCTTTGTTGGCACGGTGTTTGTTGGAGTGTTACTGCCGCCACCTTTCAGTCATCGGCATAGATTGAGGAGGCGCTTGCAAATGTGTGTGCGCGTCAGCCAAACAAACAGCGACCTGCTCATGAAAAACATTGCTCTGTATTACAACTAGCAGAGCTCCAAATATCCTCAGTGTACCTTGAACCCACTAGACTGCCATAATAACCTGTTCCAATTGCAACCTTGGAAGCAAAACAGACATATTTTTGTTGTTTTTTTAAAATGTAATAATTACAAAATAACTCCATCATTCTGACTTGCATGTCTCACAATATTTTGGTGCTTGTGTCATATTTGTACTATGATACCTCATTAGCATGAGCCCTATTTCATGTTGTGAGCTGTAATTACATAAACACAAGGGAACTTGCTGGTTTGTTGTCCAGCTCCAGTTGTCTTAAATCCAACTCCTCCTTGTCTGGGTCTGTTTTTTTTTTTTTTTTTTTTTTTTTTTAATCTCTTCATAGTTAAACAGAGTTGTTTCTCCCACTAGGCTTCTAGCTGTTTCATAATCTAGGCTGCTTTGTTTACAGTTTTCAAACCACGTAAAATTTGATTCCTCCTCTCAGTGGACTATGACACTCCAGTCTTTTGAGGTTTTTGGGAGGGATGACCAAGGAGTTGTAGAGCCTCTAGACTGGCCACCAAGTGTCATCTTGCTCTAGCTGAAGTTGCACTTGTTGAATTAGAAAACAACCACTCCGAGCAGATGCAGGATTATAGGTGTTGGTCTGCAATCAGAAAAAAAAAAAGATACTTCCACAAGTGCCATGTAAGTTGCTTTTTAACACAGACATCTGTGTTTGTTTTTTCTTGATCGCCTTGAACATTTGCTGGGCCACTTCAGTCCATTCGGGATTGAAAACAAAAATCTGGTCAAGACTCATGGGCTAGGAAGCTATCTCTTCTTATGCAGTTATGTTTGACTTCCACATAGTCCCAAGGATAATGATAACAAGTATTCCACCTAGTTTACACTAAGGCCTAACTAAGAGTTTCCTCTCAAGAGCTTTTCACAACGCTGCTGACAAACACGAGCACCAAAGAAAACCTTGAGAGAAGGGACGCAGTTTACTCCGTTGCCATTGAATGGGCATAATGTTTCATGAATGACCTTCCTCATTATGTCTTTGACTGGTTTAAAGGTCTGTGTCTGTGGATTAATTATCATTAGTACAAAGGATTTGAAACAGACAGACAAAAGAGTCATTGTTCTGAAGTATTACATCAGCCTTGAATGTTTTTTTTTTCCCCCACTTCAATCCATCCATTAATTTTCTTCCACTTATTCAGGGTGGGGCCACTATTGCAGCAATACTTTTCTGGTTCTCCAAGGTGTTAGAAGGCCAGATGAAATAGCTAACCCTTCCAGTCAAAGAAGGGTACCCAGGAGGCATTGTAATGAGATGCTTGAACCACCTCAGCTCCTTTTTGGAGCGAAGGAGCAGCGACTCGGATGTCTGAGCACCTCACTCTATCTCAAAGACTGAGCCTAGCCACCATACAGAGGAAGCTCATTTCAGCTCTCTACCCAGAACTTGCGACCATAGGTGAAGGTTGGAATGTAGATCGACTGGTAAATCGGGAGCTTTGCCTTCTGGCTCAGTTCCCTCTTCACCACCACAGTCCAGTACAATGCTCACATTACTGCTTACACTGCACCATTCCTTCTGTCCATCTCAGTCTTCATTTTTTCCGTCAATCATACAACAAGATCCCGAGATACCCAAGTTCCTTTGCTTGAGGCACCAACTCACCCTCAACCCAGTGGGAGCAATCCACTGGTTTCCAGCAGAGAAACGTGGCCTCAGACTTGGAGGTGCTGACACTCATCCTGGCTGCTTCATATTTGTCTTCAAACCACCCAAGTACGCACTGAAGGTCATGCCTAGACGAACCACAACAACAGAACAGAACCACATCACCCGCAAAATGTAGAGATGCAACTGTGATTCCCCAAACCAGATGACCTCCTCACCCTCACAAACAGGACTGGAGACAAAAAAACAACGCTGGCTGAATGCAACACTGACCAAAAACATGTTTCACTTTGTGCTGAAGACACAATTTTCAACTGACTGAACAAATTGTAGGTTCATGGAAAACATCTACATGTAGAGTAACACCAATTTTATGTGAAAATCCAACCGTGGTCCTGTTTTATTTATTTAGCACAGTTGATGCTGCAGTACACCTAATATACAATCAGGTAAACAGGAGTCTGAAGAGTCAGATTAATAATAATGACATAATGCTAACATATTCATAGTTCATCAGCACTGTTCACTGGTTTTAGTACTGCACAGGTTTGCAGACCATCATACAAGTTATTGGGTTGTTTTGACATGTAGGTATCTCAACTAAATGAAAATGTAATCATTTTAAAAGTTAGATATTATAAATGTCGTTTTCCAAAACGTTTGCATGAACAGGTGAATTGCTTTTAGGATTTGACTGTTTGTGACTTTCTCTGACATCTCTCAGGCTCAGGAGTTGCTCTTAGCTCCAACATGTTCTGTGAATTCCTCTCAGACCAAAAATGTAGAAGCCCTGAAGTTAGGACTGACACACCCCTAATTTCTTAAGGAGTTTCTTGTACCTCAGCCAGTCCAGAGCTACTTTTAGCCTGAGGATGTTTTGTGTTTGTGACCTCACATTTCACAGTAGACGACTCCCGAGGCCCAAATTCCGTTCTCCGTAATCACTCGTCTTTGCTTTGACTGTCTGCTTTTTCCTGATGGCAAGCAATCGTGCAGCTTCTGTAGCTGAAATAAAGATGTGCCGTCTTCAAAAGTTGCTGGTGACACCTGTGGCGTTGCATAAATATAATTACCCAGGCTTTGTCTTTTTTTTTTCTTTTTTTTTACCGTAAAAATTTTCCACTGCTTCTTTGCTGCTCTCTGCTGCCCTTTGGTGCAGACAGATATCATTCGAATGATTCCATACTGAAAAATGGATAATATTCCACTACGGCTTCTGCTGCCAGCTGGTGCATCTTTGCAAATAGCTCCATCAGCAAAGCAACATTCAATCACACTGTAATTTCCCACAAAAAGGAGAGATTTTACATTTCTTATACTTAAAAAGAAACTTAGATCGTCCACTGATCACAGTATAACTGTTATAGTAAAGGTCCTCTAGCTTACAAAGCTACCAAATAGTAATCTTTCAATGCATTGTGCAGCCACACACATGACCTGCTATATTTAAGAGGAATGCAGATAAAACATTTAGTAATGTAAAACAATGCTGTTGCTGTATGTTTGCATTGTTTGTCATAACATCTGGCATTGTTTTTTATTTTATTGAAAATTTTTTTATTGATTGATCATTTTATTGAATTTCCTTTCTGGGATAAATAAAGTATTTTTTCATTCATTCATTTCATTTCATTCATTCATTGTAGATTCTGTGTGACGGTCACATTTGAATCGTTTATGTATTATTCTCTGTCTTGTTATGAGAGACTCCATCAAAAAAAATAAGACACATGATTCTTATAAGTTATGCCTTATCCCCCCCCGCTATTGGCATCACATTGAGTTTGATATTCAGTGTTTCTCCACTATTTCAGCTCTTCAATGTAACTGCTACCGTCTTCCTGAAACTCAGTTTCTATTTTAAGTAAATTATTAACTCAAAGCACATTTTTTCACTTTATGAGCCGGGAGGTCTCTTTGCTGTTCTTTTGCATGCGGCTGATGGGACACACCACGCGTCTACGGCTACTCCTTATTGATTTCACATTTATTTGCTAAAGTGCATGCCTGTTAAAAAATCACTTTTTTCCCCCCTTCGTTCGTCTTCTTTGAAAGGATTTATTTATCTCATTTAAGCTCAGGGCACTTAAAACCCCCAGCTGAGAAGTGGGTACTCGATGTGCATGCACAGTAGGCATGTAGAAGAAGGTGAAAGGCAGAACAGAGGGAAGTCACATGATAGTAAGGCTGTCATAATCTCTCTCCCTCCTTCTCTCGCTCTGTATCTCTCTTTCTCTCTCACCGTACCTCCATGTCTGAGAGTTGCTGAGTAGGGATTCTATAATGAGAGAACGGTGACGTTGATGGGGGGAAAAAGAGAAAACTAAGCAGAGTGGGTTTGTGGGTGAGGGGGGGAGTTACGAGAGGAGGGACGGGCGAAAAGGAGAGAAGAAGGGATGAGGAGGAGCGGAGTCAGGAGATCAGGATGTAGAGAGAAAATTCTCGGTCAAGGTCTTTCCTAATGAACAAATTATCATGCAAAGGTCTGTCTCTCCATTTCCTCCCCCTCAGCCCTCCCTTCTCTCCTTCCTCACCTCTCTCTCTCTCTCTCTCTTTCTCTCTCTCTGCTTCACTGGCTTGACCTTGGTTCCCACCTCACTCAAATCCCTTGCTCGTTGCCTCCCTCCCAATTTCTATAACCTTGTTTATTTTCTGCCGCATTTCTGTTTTCTTTATCTCTGTTGCTTCTCCTCCTTTCCACTGTTTGCCTCCCCCTCCTCACCCCCCTCCTCACCCCCCACCCCCGTTTCCCGAGTTCCTCTAGGCCTTAGGCAGTAGTCTGCTGCTCTAAAACCTTTCTATCAGCACATCCCTGCAATAGTCGGGTCTGACAGTCACTTTCGCTGCAGAATTGGCTGATTTACCACACGCATGCACACACACACCCTCTTGTGTGCGGTGCGAACATAGTGTAACCAGAAGAGTCAGCAAGTGTGCGTGGCTGTGCGTGACTATCTTCTGCATCGCTAATAACAACATTAGATCCTCACGCCTGAATGCTTCATTTTAAATGTGAACGTATGCACAAGTACAAGTGTGTGTGCGTGTGCGTGCGTGTGTGTGTGTGTGTGTGTGTTTTCATCTGGGTGTGTCCGCTCCCCCAATTTCTTTCCCTCACCAATCGCACTCGGCTTTTCATTTCGGTATTAGCCCACCAGCAATGTAAAGGTCACACACTGCAGCGGCGTTTGACTCTGCAGTCTGTTAAATAATAGCGTTGCTATTTACTGTTCTCAACCCCGGCCTGACGTCTGTGTGTGGCCTGGGGGCTACATCATCTCCACAGTATTGCTTCAGTGGCAGCCCCTGTGCATCGTGTCAGCACGCACTGGGCACACACACACACACACACACACACACACACACACACACACATACATGCTCTTGTACATGTTTTGAACTTGTTCAGCTCCCCCCCAGTTACACAGTATTTTAAAGGAAACAAGGGGAGAGCATCAGAGGCAAGGCGAAAGGTGAAGAGAGGAGAACAATGAGGGAGGAGGAAGGAAGGAAAGACTACACTTAAGTAAACATATTCATGTCTGACATCAAATTGAGAATAAACAACTTAAAAACAAATCTGTTCGCTGACTTCACTTTGGCTGCGTACAGAGTTTGAATGCTGTCAAGAGAATATTGACTGTCTTTGTTAAACACTGGCGCTGTCTTTTATTTATAGTTCTCCTCGTGGCCTCAGCAGCAACCTCCAACCACCAGCACAGGTGACAGCTGGATCGTCTATTCCAGTAACTTCTGAAGAAGTTTTGAGTTCATTTAAAGTTTGAGCAGTTTGATTTTATCTCTATTCACAATTTAAAACATAGACAAAATAATAAAAAACACTAAATACTTCCGTAATCTGGTCTATTAAGCGCACCTGAATATAAGCCGCACCCACTAAATTTTAAAAGAAAAAAAAAATTGTACATATATAGGCCGCACTTGTCTATAAGCCGCAGGTGTCCACGTTGTAACATGAGATATATACACAGAAAGAAATTTTTTAAACTTTTAATTAAATACGTACCGGTAACATACACAAATATGTACTGTAAATGCTTTTTTTCCCCAAACAGTGCCTGTAATACGTCTGGTTAAAAAATAAAAAAATACAGTAGCCTACCAGGAAAAGTCATTGATCGCTACCTTCATCTTCCTCCTGTGCACTAAAACCACTGAAGTCGTCTTCTTCAGTGTTGGAATTGAACAGCCTCAGAATTACTTGGTCACACACTTCCTCAGTCTGTCTTTCATTGTCGCTCTCAATGTCAGTTTCGTCTCGAGGCAAATTCGTAAAACTCAGAAAAATCCATAAATTAGCCGCATCATTGTTTAGGCCGCAGTGTTCAAAGCGTGTTAAAAAAAGTAGCGGCTTATAGTCTGGAAATTACGGTAAATAACTTTTGCAAACACCGCTACACCGTTTGATTGTGTTGATTAGAGCTCGTAACCTCTGCTCTTCTTCATCAAAGCCATGTGCTTTTGGTGGCACATGCAGTCACGATTTTCAACACTCAAATAAAAACTTGTATTGGGAATTTACTGAAATTGTCACATTTTCTGAAACATCGCTTGTTCGGTATTGAGGTGCGCAGAGAATGGTTTAGAGTGTTTGTCAAGGACACACTGTCACAACACGTGCTGAAGACATTAAATCTGCAAATTTTCTGCTGTGGCCAGTTTATCCAGTGCTGACAACATTTTGGGTGACATTTATTTCTGGTAGGAAAATCATAAATCCTCATCTATAAATAAGAAGATCCATATCTATCCGCATATCATCAACTCTCAAATCCAGCCATTTTTTGCTTGGGGACTTTTTTTTTAATGCAAACTTTTGATCCTTATTAGTTCACAAAATACATACTAGATAGATTTAAAATAAAATAAAATTGCTATGTTTGCTCTGATGCCATATCTCCCTCTCCAGTCTGAATCCTCTCACTTTTGTAGATGCTTGGATCCTATTTGCGAGCCGCTTCTCTTTCAGTGAATGACTCTTTCACAGCTCCTGCAGATGTTCCAAGGCTTCATTTAATGAGCCTTACACAGAGTTTAGGAAAATAATTTAGTTGTAATTAATCACACTGTGTGAGCTCAACTCTGGCATCCTCTGCGCACAAGGTCGAGGACATCCATGCCAGTGATCCCTTTCATCATGACATCAGCGCTCTCCAGCTCGCCTTCTTTGTGCCATGTTTAAATAACCAATATCGTCCTACAGCACATTCCTGCGGTGCAAATATAAAAGGGTTTTTTTTTTCTTTCTTTTTTGAACTGAATTAAAAATGTTTAGGAGAACAGGGCGTTCTCATTCGGAATTAAAAATTGAAAATCCGCTGTGTTGATTTGGAGGGCTGGAGCCTTGTTTAGTCATTCAGCATGTGCGGCATTGCATCCACTCCATATACTCCATATGGTGGCGGCGAAATCACTCTCTGTTTAGTGTCCCAAGCGTAAACTGATAATGCAGCAGACTTCCTAAAATTAGATATCAATTATGCTTTTATATTCCACCGTACCGTGAATATTAAACATTTATTTTAAAAGCTCTGAATGGTAAATGCCATCCCTTGCCAAATTCAATTGACGCGAACCACTGCAAATTGACTTATTAGCTTAGTGCTCATTCGTTTAGTTTGTCGCAGACGTTTGGGAAAGTCACAATTGCTTTAAATGACATAATAAAGGGGATTTCCCTCCAAAGTGAAATATTTCACTGCCAAATAGGGAGCAATGCAATGTAAATAGAGCAAATGCTAAACTGTCCCAATCCAGTTCCAGCCTCTAGGCTTGTCATTTGCCAGTCAAGAAGAGGTATTTTATCTTTGTTTGAATAGAGCTCTCTTGTTTCCTTCGCCTCTGTTTCCACATGTCTCAGCAGCAGCCCCGGTTCAACATGTGTCGCGTCTATGTTATCTTAAGTGCCTTTTCTCCCTGGGGCTTACAAAAAGGAAGACAGAGAGACAGAACCTTTTCCCCTCTAGCCAAGGAGAAAAAACGGGTGGGGGTAGCGGGAGGGGGAAATCAAGGTAAGTGTACTGCATGTATGAGTCAGAGAGATCATCCGGATCAGTGTGTGTTTTGTATGTTACATGTTAGTGTGTGATGTATGCTTCAGGAGTGCAATATCTGAATGTGATAATGATGTGCCTGTGTGCATTTGTGCATGCCTAACTGTGTGCGAGTGTATCCATACAAGTGTGTGTCTGTGCCTTATGCTACCTGACCCAGATGACTCTGGGTAATTGCTCCTTATCTTGTGGCCTGTGAGTTCACATCACTGTAAGTAAGAGAGGGGGCCACAGGGGCGATTTAGTCCACCTACGCGTCTCCCCTCTCTCTCTCCTATTAATGATCATATGAATGATTTATGCCTTCCTGTCATGTGTGCGTCTGTGCATGCGTGCCACGATGAGAAGATAATATGCGATTGAGTGTGCGCAGCGGACAGAGTGAGTCACCGATGGACAGGCTGTGTGTGTGTGTGTGTGTGTGTCTGCTTCGGACTGTGCACCTGCTCACCTCTCACTGTCCTTGGTTAGTTCTGCATTCACTGAAGACACTTCTTTTTTTTCTTTTTTTTTTGGTAAATATTCTTTGGGAGCAGAACATTTGGTATGTGGGTCTCTGTGAGTGTAACTGTGAAGCCTTCGGGATTTGGTGGAACTGTAAAAGACAGAAGGATTATTGTGTTTGTTAAGAAACAGAGAAATAAGGATCAAGAGACAAGAGAACTGGTGGGAGAGATGACAATAAAAGCAGAAAAAAAAAGTGAAAAATGTGCACGACCGTGTGGGAGTGCTCAGTGGTGTAGGTGTCCCTGCTGTACATGTGTGTTCATGCGCTGCATGTTCACATACATGTATCATTTTGGTGTGCACATGCTCGTACGTAGCCGTGAGTGTGCACACTCTACTATATATCCCTGTGCATTGTTTCTTTTGATCGAGGCTTTCATCCATGGCTCAGCAGTAGTTGTAATTGGTCTCTGATGGGACTGACCCACTGGGTACTGGCTGAGCGAAACAGGCTTTGGATGGCTTCCTTAAATATTTCAGCCCAGCCAAACGTGAGGTCTCCCTGCTCTCGCCTCAGGCTCAGCCAACACCACCACTTAGCCAGCTGCCCAGCCCTCACAGAGAGCAAGGAAAAGACAGAGAGCCCGTTACACACAAAGACTGTGCGTGATGAGGGTGGCCAGTTAATACATGTGCACGGTACTCACACAGATTTGAGGGTGTGAATGGGAGTGTGAAAGCGTTGGTAGCGTGCATCTGTGAAAACCAGTATCATAATGACAAGATGTCATTAAACCACTGTCGACTGGCATCCGGCAGCTGCAACTTAACTGCATTCCCAATTTACTTCCCATAGTGTTGCCTGTTTGATACAATGAACCGCTAGCTCATTACAGCATCTTCTCTCTGTACCTTGTTAAATGGACATCTTATTCTGCGCTTCGCGACTTCAGCATTCTGCATTATACCAAATATTTGCCCTACTTCAATGCTTTACCAGCAGTCCCTGTTCCCTGGCGCCTCATTCTACCTCTTTTTCACTTTCTCCCTCTAACTTACTACCTGTCTGCCTGTCACTCTTCCTCTTTCAGTCACTCTTCCCCCTTCTGTCTACCCACTCACTCTCACTTCTCTCTGTCCCCATCTTCCTCTGTGTGTGTGTGTGTGTGTCATTTTCTCTTCTTTCTCCTCCTCGCTCCATCCTATTCATGTGCCTTCCACGGATCCGAGGCAGAGTGAAAAAGATAATTCCCTGGTTCTCTGCAGAGAGACAGCAAGTAAAAATAGAGAAGGTTACCTTTCATGTTCAATTTTAAAGGGAAGTTTGAGATTTCCCAGAGATGATTAAATAGGAACGTTCCTGACAAGGTCACACAGACTTACACGTATACGCACACAGAAACATGTACACACGCATGAAGATGTACACACACACACACACACACACACACAGGGGCTTGGTCCAAACACCTTTGGGAGGAGCTGCTGATTCTGAAACATAAAGCTGCAAAGCACAAAAAAACAGGGAGAAAAGAAGAACATTTGTGTCTGGGTGCAAACACCACAGCATATCCAGGACGGCATGCCTGTTGTTTGTACTGTGCTTACTGCCTGCGAGGCTAAATGGCAAAGGCAGCAGAACTGATTGACTCGTTTCTATATTACTTCGGCATTTATCACCTTTCATTTGCAGTGAGAACGCAGACATAAATGATTTATATCCCTGTTTGTGTGTATGCATGCTTGTATTTTACATGCCTCAGCCTTGTGTACGTCTGTAACGTTTATTTTTTACGCTTGTGTGTTCGTATGTGTGTATTTACAGCCTTATTAAGCTTTAACTTTTAGCTTTAAGCAGCATTGTTTCCCTGGAGACCAATTATCTGACAGGGTTAAGGAAACTCTCTTGTGCCAGAGAAGGGAGATTGTGCGTTTCTGACAACACTCCAGCATGTTACCTCAGGCATCCTGATTGTGTGTGTGTGTGTGTGTGTGTGTGTGTGTGTGTGTTTGTGTCCTGCGTATGCATGTGCACATGTGTATTATTTATCGTCAGAACCTCCCCCCCCCCTTAGCTGACACATTTGTAATGAACATGGCTTTCCTGAATGTTGCTCTGATCATGTTTATTGCCCCCGAAACTTGAATAACATCGCATGAGGAACCCGCAGTGTGTGTGTGTTATGCGATGTGTATAAGCGTGTGAATCAATGTGTGGGTGTTAGTGTCACATACTGCAAATTGCTGTCAGTCATGGTGTTAAGGTATTCTGGATGTGTCCCAGCCACTTGGTAACTATAGCAGAGACTGACAGAGGTGTTGTGGGACAAAGTGGAGTTGGCGTTTTGAATGAGTTATCCTGAATTCAGACTGCGTCCGTCTCCAGAGGCATGGATGAATGGCCTGATTCTCTCTCCACCTCCCTTTTTCTCTATGACTTTCCAGCCCTCTTTTCCTCCTCTCCCTCTCTCCCTCTCTTTCAAACTTTCTCACCCTCCTCTCACCCCAAATCCTTACATTGTGTCTCTCTCTCTTTTTTATTTTTTTTATCTCTCTCTCCCTTCAGTTTTCCACTTTGGCTGTTCCTTTCTCCTGTCTTTTCTTGCCCTCCCTCTTTCTTTTACTCCTTCATCTCTTTCTGCCCTCGCACACAATTCTCTGCATTCTCCCATTTCTCCTCTCAACTATTTGAAACTTTTTTTTTCCATCAATGGGTTGCACTCAGCGCTCTCCAACTCTGTTTCCATAGTGAGAGGAGGTCCACTTATGCTCTTTGCTATCCAAACTTTCACCCGTGACAGAGTTTTCTTTTACACCATGGCCCCACTCTCTTTCTTTGTCCTCCTCTATTTCTGCTGCTTCCTTTCTGTCTCTTTTCCTAAAGGTGTGTTCAGAGTGAATACGCAAGTGAACTGAATCTTTACGTCGGATTACTTGTACAAATTCTTTTATTCATCTTCATTTTCCATGGAATTGTCATTGAGAAGAGAAAAGGGGGCCCAGGGTATAATAGTCAGGCTTATGTGTGAATACTTGCAGAAAAGAATGAGACTTTAAAATTTTATTTAAGGTTTTTTTATTTTTTATTTTTTTCAATTTGTTAACATGTCCATTAGGTGATTTTAATATGCTGGATGATGATATATCATGAGTGAAGTGTTTTAGCAGAGTCGAAGGTTAGCTGGAGTCTGTGTTACAAATCACATTACACATACCCAGGATATCTTTTCACAACGCCTATAGCAACTGCAGTCACGCTTAGCAGTCACACGAAGCTGGTTATTAACTGTGTAAGTCAACCCAAGGTTTCTGAGCCCGGCTATGAATGCATTCCCATGAAAGGGCCATTGTTAGCACCAGATGACCAATTGCAAAAATGGACAGTTGTAGAGCCGCGTATTGCTCACAAAAAAAAACTACAATCCTAAACCAATGTCAGGAGTTTAAAAATATAATACGCTTAAAGCTTAAAGTAACGCCACTATGGCAGCTGAAGCCAGGAAGGGAAGCCATTCAAAAAACTGCTGACTGTGTGAATGTGCGAGTTAATAGGCTTATCAGTATCACTGCCCCATCATTAAGGCACAAGTGGATCTGACTATAATCACAAGTGCTTCGATGTGTGTTTCCTGTTCAAAATTCAGCTTTATTATCATCATACATCACAAAATTGTGCAATTTAGTAGCGGACGTGGTCCCTTTACACTATTTGCAACTAAGACAAATTCTTTAAATTATAAAAAAATCAAGTAATAAAAATTAAAACTTTCTGTGGTGAGGTGCGGAGGGTGAATTCAGTCCCACATTCAATCTCATTCTTATGGTGTGTAAGGCAATTTTAGAATTACTGTTTCAGTTGAACCCTGGTCCAAATGCTTTGGGGAGCAAGTAAAGAACAAATACGACTTTGAAATCACTCGCAGCACTAAAAACTTAATTTCCCCTCTCACTATCTTTTTGCTCGGAGCTCCGCGGGATCACGCAGGAACGGTGATGCCATTTTCCAAGAGAGTTAATTGGTCAGTAGGCGGTGCTTTTTATACATGCTGATCTGTTTTCTCACACATAACCCGCTCCGAGGCAGTCGTAGTCCTGAAAACCCAGAGTTAAACCTGAAATTACCTCGCTAACCCCGAACGCTGCTTTGTTGTACGAGCCTCTGGTGTGCTCCAAGCACAAGCAGGGACAGATCAATGGAGACGGAGAAAGGCGGGAACATGCAGTAGATGTAGAGCTTCCAGAGCACACTGGAACAACGTGCACGCACTTTTTTCTTCAAGTGATGAAATGGAATATTCAGAGTTCGCATAATCCGGTTGAAACTCATATATATATGCAGTTGAAGATCAAGCTATCATTAAAGCATATGTCATGCAAGAAAGCCAATAAAAATGGAACGGTCAAAGCTGTACTGACATTTCAAGTGAACTGATTGATTCACAGCTTCCTCTCATTCACTGAGTCATACGCAAGAAAACATTTCACCTTAATGTCTTATTTCTACACCTTTGTTCGGAATCGATCGGTAACGTCACCACATCCATGGAAGAGAGGCTAATCTGATCTGTTTTTACCATCCAGTTGTATGAAATATGTATATGGAGCATTATCACCACAAAAGCAGGACCAGTGATACATGGTGGGAGATAAGTGAGGAGGTTGTCCTGCCAGGTGTGCAGCCAGTTGTGTGAAAATGTTACAGGATATGTGAACCACTACAGGATGTATAACTGTATGCTACACAGCTCAAGTTGTGGACCGGGTTGTCTGCTAATCATAAGGTTGCTCGTTCCATCCCTGATTCCTCCACGTGCCACCTCCAAGTGTCCTTGGGCAAAATGGTGAGCCCTAAGTTGTCCTCGATGGTAGGCCTTGCATTGTAGCTCTGCAGCCATTGGTGTGTGTGTGTATGTATGGGTGAATTAAAAACACATGTAAAGCACTTTGCAGAACCTATCCAGAGTTTAAAGAGTGTTGCATAAGTGTGCACTAGTTAGCATGTGGTAGCTAAAAGAAAAAGTTTCTTTTTTACACCTTTACAAAATTTGACCAGAATTTTTTGTTTATAGATTTTTTTTTTCCAACTTGATGGCACGCATGCACACACACACACACACACACACAGGATCTGGTTTCTTTGTAGTCCCTCGCAAAAGTTACATTTTGTCAACATATTCAACAAATTCTGTGTTTTTTTCCACAAACACATCAGAGACAACAGAGGGTCAGAGGTGTTTTCTTCATTTGCAAAGAACCATTGCTAAGCCAACCTGTTAAACTTGAACAGCTTGTGTCGCATTCACGATGCATCCAGGAGCTTCGCCTCAGAGCCGAGCTGTGTGAGAAGAGCTTGACCTCTGCCTGCGCTGCAACTTTTCCTCAGAATGGATGTTACAAACCTGTTTTTATTTGCTTGGCAAGTAAGGAAATAGAATCCATCCATACATCCATTATCTATACACCGCTTAATCCTCACTAGGGTCGCGGGGGGGCTGGAGCCTATCCCAGCCGACTTAGGGCGAAGGCAGGGGACACCTTGGACAGGTCGCCAGTCTATCACAGGGCCACACTTAGAGACAGACAACCAAGCACACTCACATTCACACCTACGGACAATTTAGAATCACCAATTAACCTCTACATGTTTCTGGACTGTGTGGGAGGAAGCCGGAGAACCCGGAGAGAACCCACGCTGCACGGGGAGAACATGCAAACTCCACGCAGAAAGATTCCGGTGCCCCCACCGGGACGCGAACCGGCAACCTTCTTGCTTCTTGCTGCGAGACAACAGTGCTACCAACTGCGCCACCCTGCAGCCCGGAAATAGAATCCTTCAATACAAACTGCTTGTCTATTTCACCTATTGCCACATGAGGCTAATTACAACATATGAACGACTGAGCTCCATATTTGTCTGATAGTATTCTCATGATGAAACTATTCACGAAGTCAGTCTAACGCTTTTGATCACGTGACCAGTCATAGCTGAGTAATGTATGAAAACTTGCCAGTGGGAGCCACACTTAACCTTGTGCATGAGCTCGTATCGTGAGTGCATTCCAGTCCTTAAACAAACAATACTACACATTGTGGTGGCCACTTCATAGATCCTCACATTCCAAAGGAAGCAACAATCTGAAGTTACATCTGAGCCATTTTAAGGCAGGAATTGATTATTTTCATGGGAAAAAATGTCTCAATATGGAACTTAAATGCAAAGTTCTGAGTTTTTAGAAGTTAAATCAACATCCGGAGAGAGACCGTGGTAGCAGAATTTCTATATAGCTATCCAATTTGAATATTTTAAGGACATGTGCCCCATCAATGCCTCCGCTTCACACAATTACTTTCTCAGCTTTGTGTGTGTACATTGCAACACAATGGATGCCTTCAAGGACTACTGTAGGGAAAGCGTGCACTTTCGTTTCTATCTGAATGATTATCACATCTGGCCTCTCTCTGTGACAGAGCTTTTCGTTCTGCCGCCGAGTGAAGCCATTCAGAACAGCTACACTAACACTTCTGCTTTTAGACATCATTACACCTTTTGTATATACTGCTCTTCCTGTGTCTCCTGCTGCTGGTTCTTCTTCTTATTCTTTCCCCCCACTGTCTCCCCTCTGTGTGATTCACTTTCCTGTCTCTTCACTTTTTTTTTCTGGGCTCTTGCTCTGCCTTCACCTAAATGACCCCCTAATGGCCCACAACCCCTTGTAAACTCCTGGTTTCTTCCTTTATTCCTATATCTCTTTCCACCCTCTTATATACTTTGCTCCACCTGTCTTTTACTTCCCCTCTTAATGTCTTCCTTTTCTCCCATAAGTCCCATGAACGAGGAGGGTTCAGCCTGTATTTTTGCCTAGAGATGGGGATTAGCACAAAAGAATTTTCAAATTAAAAATAAAGTGGCCTGGCCTAAAGTGATCCTCATGTGTCCTCAGAGACGCGTGTTTGGAAGCAGCCAGATGCAGGCGGATAAACTTACACTAAAAAGCCAGATGTATATACAGGAATGCAACCTGCGTACACACAAAAGCCTGCATGTGCGTAGATGTCCACTGAAATGTGTGTTTTTTGTAACTCTCTGGTAAGTAAAAAGGTGCTCAAAATAGTACACGCATAATCACCGGACAGTAAAACGCATTCATATGTGGTAATTAGAACACGGATCAATATAAAGCTCTGCAATATCAGCGCCTTAGTGACTCACACATACAAAGGTACTGGTAGAGAAGCAGAATTGCAATCGAAGGGATTTTTTATTAAATTAACATTATGTGACCTCTTATGTTTTCCGTTTCTCTATCAGTAATTTCCCCTCTGCTACCAGAGAACAGGGACAAATACACTCACTGACCACTTTATTAAATTTAATTGAACTTTCTGCTTATTATTGATGGTAGTGCTGCTGGTGCACTGGATTGCCTTTCATTTTGAAGTGTTCCTAATGTTTTGCCTTTCTCCTCTATGCTAATGATGTGGACAAAACATTAGCAACACCTTTGAATGGAACTCTGTCCACCAGCACTCACAATGACTCCAATAATAACCATAAATTAGAATTATCACCTTTTTGTCTACAAAAACTGAAAGCGTAAGGCTTCATTAAAGTGGACTTCATGATGAAACTGTTGTATCGGGTTGCATTATATTTCACAGGTATAACTTACAAATTGGCTGGCGAGAGTATATCATATTAGGCTGCTATCATCTTAGGTTTCCTCCAGTCGTTCTCCATTTACTACACGAAGCACAGAGGTCACTACTGTTACAGAGTGCCAGTGATCTCTCTCCCGCTCCAGCCAGGTGCATTACGTATTCACAGCTCCGCACTGCACCTCTAGAGGACGACTTCTGTCCCGACACGTACCTCCTCCCAAATATCTGGACTTTGGGAACCTTTTATCCGACAGGTGGCCCATCTCCTGGAACAGCTTAGCCTGGTATGCGGAGAGGAGAGTGACCACAGTGAGGTTTTTAATGGACTGAGCTTCCGGTTTGTAAACCTTTTGGTATTTGGAGGCTGTGAAGAGCCCAGTAGAGGTAAAAGTGGAACTGCAGTTGGGGTGGAGGTGGTATGTCCACAAATGCGCTACTATCAACAGGGAGTCAGTGAGCATGAAACATTCCCCCCCCCCCCAATAACACCTCATCTGCTTCTTACATAACAGAGGGTTGAATTTTCCCATCCTTCCCATCCATTGTGCAGGTCGACCACTGTTGATAATGCAAAAGGGCCAAACTTCGTTGTCAGACCGCAATGCCTGAGCAGGAGAGGCATCCTTGTACTCATTGTTCTCATCACTGAAGACATCCTGGGTAACGTCCTCCTCATCCTCTCTGCTGCCATGTTCTTCTTCAGAATAGAGAAATTCTGCACCTCTGATCTTTTGTCATGTCCACCAGCGAGTTTGAGCCGGGTTTATCGCTTGGTTTTGTGGTAATGTAGGAAAGACAGGGCAGCTTTTGAGACAGCTTTTCTGACATCTGCAGGTGATGCCCCAGGATTCAGACTGGCTTCTGGGGTCTGCAAGCGATGTCTGATTAGGCTTTATACCCACACATACGATGCAGACGGGATGTGCCGACATAATAGGTAACACACAGCCCTGACAGCTAGCAATAACCTCACACGCGCACCCGACATGCTACCTTGCGAGCATCACTGTCAAATGAGGAAGTCCACTTCCACACGACAACCACCTCTTCATAAAAATACTGTTTCCTTCATGAAAATAGTAATAAAAATGCAAATCCTCACACCAGAAAGCCCATGTTCAGGGACTGCTTTGACAGCTAGGTCAGTGAACAGTTGAACAGATAATCAGGACCGCTGCCGAGTTCAAGTGATCTTCATGAGGAAGAAAGGGAAAATGCCTGCTGTGGGACCAGAAATGGCTATTAAAGGGAACACAATGCCATTCAAGTGATAGATCTGTCTTTGGACACACATCGTAGAAGTGGAGCTTCTGTGATTGGTCTCACTAGAGGGCATTTACCCTACATATCCCCATCCCATGTGACTCAGAATGTAAGAAACAGAACAATATGTAAAGTAGCTTTTTCAGCAATTCAACTCTTATTAAAATACAGTATATGTGAGCACAGAGAGCAGGAAAGAAGCAAACAGATTTGACACCAGCTAGACAGAATGCAAATACAAGCAGGGATGTTATCAAAATGGTAAGGAGCGTGTAATGTCATTTAGCAACCGTTAGCAATCTTTCGATCAGTCTTTTTCTGCCTTCCATTCAAAGTAGTTGGCGATGCTGGACCTCCACTCAGCACTGTATCTGAACATCTCCTGTGCATAGAAAGAGACAATTGTTGCTGTTGCTGTTCACGCTTTCTATGTGGACACCATGGATTTAGGCGCTTATCCTTTTAACTTGGATCTATACCCATTTCTTGACTTTTAATATTTTTTTACAGCCGCCTATCGATGAGCAACTATGGAGTAATTGTGCGTGCGTGTTTTTTTTTTGTCTGTTAACAGTCTAAGGTTTAACAAGAGAGGAGTTTGAACCTGAAACTTCATATATGACCTCGGTATGGTCCCTTCTCAGAGTTATTAGATATTAGGGTCAATACATACATTGGTGACCGCTACAGAGGTCAAAGGTTGCATTTCCCAAAAAAAAGCTCTGTATGACTGAGAATGCACGAAACGACATCAGTTTAGTATACTAGCTTAGGAAGACATTCACGGCCTGTGAACTGATTATGTAATGTATGACCTTGAGACAAAGGTCATGGTCACACCGAAGGTCTTAAATCATCACAAATTTTAAATCCATTATATCTTGGAAGTGGTGTAAGATAAACGCATAGTTTCTTATTACCCTCAGATAGGAACCCAGATTGGTGATGTGACATTTGACCTTGGACGAAAGGTCAAGGTCAAACTCAAGGTGCTTAGCTGTAGGCGTATATTACAGCAAAACACTTCCCCTCCATGCAAAATATCTGTGTTACATGACAAACGAAGCTCTTGTTACATTATGTATCATTTTTAGGCAAAATCAAGGCAAGTTCATCCTCAAGTAGGTGCACAATAAAACACAGAATCATGTAAACATGCGTAAATCGGGCAACTATGTCCATCCACTTGTTCTTTTAGATGAGAGAATATAAAGTAAAGCGAAAATGGTAAAATGTACACAGGCCCAAACAAATCCTTCAGCTAATTATAATATGACACCAGATCAGATGAAGCATCTTCATCATCTACTTGGTGGCCAAAGAGCCCAAAGAAAAGCAAACGTAAAAAAAGAAAAGACAGATTTATAAAGATTTTCTCATTAAATCACAATAATTGTGTCAAACTAAATCTCATCTGTAAGCTCTCAAGTGTTGAACTCTTCTCTAATGTATATTTTAATACATGAAAGCTCACAAGATGGAGAAAAACCTATGGGCTAAAAAACTGATTGGATGGCTATTTTCATCTGAGAGAAAAAAAAAAAGGCACTTATCGTTTATGCTTGTGAAAGTATGTCACATGCATCACAGAAGATAAGTACTATACAACACTGTACTTTGAGTAGTCATTCTGAAATCACCTTATTTTAAAATGTATTAGGTCCTACTTTGTAGCAAATGAGTGTTTGTTTCTGCTTCTATTGTTATCCAATCAATCAGTCACACAAAACTTTTTTGCTAGAATGTGCAAACTCATTTTTAAAAGCATACTTACCCAGAAATACTGAAGTGCCAGGGTAAATGTTTAAGCATCAATCTATATGTCACCTATGACAATTTTTTTTTCTCACTTTCGACCTGAGATGAGACGCTGAAACACTGTGCCTCAGCATTTTAGCCGAAACTCTGTCTGGCAGAGGCACAAGCTCCGAGTGGGAACATGATCCATAATTTATCTCTACTTATGAGCAGACGGTCTGTCACGGCGTGCTGTGTGTTTGTGCGTATGTTTTTTTTGTCTATGCATTTTGTGTAGGTGCTCGTGAGTGAATGTGGGTGCTGATGTATGTTAAGGATTTTTACATTTTTTCTGCCTAAACAAAGTCTAAAAGTGACATTTTAAATCAATAGTTGCACTGTGTCCACGGGGAAAAAAATCTTAAGCATCTTTTTTTCTTTTTTCTTTTTTTTCTCACTTTACTTTCCCAATATGTAGTCAGTTGCCAGTGGTTTTAAGGTGGTCATGGCAACGTTGTTACCATGGCTTTTGTAGATATCATAGAGACAGAGGAAGATAGACCTGAAGTGGAAAATGTTGATGTGTGGCATATTTCTTTGGAACAGTATTTAACCGACTTGAGGATCATGATGAATTACCGTTTTGTGTTAAGAGGATTGTCCAAAGGATTGTTTTTCCCATAATAAGAGTGTAGGTGTGTTCGCTATTGCAAAAATTGTCAGAACTACAATAGCAACAGGCAGGTGCAATGATTTGGCTCATAATCCTCCCAAGACTGAAGAACCCAGGTAAAAAATCTCTGCCACAGATATTATTGTTTCTGGGCATGTAGTGATGGAGCACACTTGACACTGCTTCACTTTTTAATTTCTTCAGGCAAAGAAAAAAAACAACATAATGAGAGAAAGCTCTTATTCTATCATTTATATGTGTTCGCTTACTGTGCGTATTTTTTATTTGTGTGCTTGTCCGTGTGTGTGTGTTGAATTTTTACGTTCACTTGGGTTCGTACACACATGTGCGTACATGTTTGTGGGCTCTACACAGAGGAGAGAGGGGAGAAAGAGACTACATCCTTTGATGTATAAATTCTAGGACAGAAGTTATTGTTTATCAGTAGCATGGTAACATGTCCAGAGGGCCAAAAGAACATAAAGAGTCTTGATAAAGTTGCTCTCCACGTGCCAAGATAAACAATACCACGCATTCAAAATAAAAACAATTTAAAAATTGAAAACTGTAAAAGTGAACACATTTGAATTATTCATTTAATCATTTATTCATAATATCGATGCGCAAATAGAAAACAAATGCAATGAGCGGCATGTAAGGTTTTCATCCTCTCTTTATAACTTTGATTTGCTATTTCTACTCTTTCTTGTTATCCATATTGTTCAGTCACCCCTTTCCCCATCACCACCCAGGTCACAGACCTTGTGACACACACACACACACACACACACACACACACACGCATGCACACACTCAGAGACACACACAGTTAGTGCTCTGCCACCCACACTTAGATTGTTGTGGCCAGAAGATT
>NW_007577794.1:904648-953219 GCF_000690725.1 Stegastes partitus
ACACACACACACACACACACGTATACGTCGCACAGTGTACCGAGCAGGCGCACACACACATTCACGGTGGGCCTGCATGCGCGGAAATTCCATAATGAGAGGCAAGAGTAATAAATGGAAAGTGTGTGTGTCAGTGGTAATTCTGTTCATTAAGGTGCAGAGAACAGTGTGTGCCTATAATCAGCAGGAGGCTTTTGAAGCGCACACACACACACACACACACACACACACACACACACACACCAACTAGCTAGAGGGGCTGCCTAAAGAGACATTTAAGGATGCTTTATGACAGGCAATATAAAGCCATTCCAACCTGTGAACTTTTCTTAGTTGTAGCAGCATTTTCCGGGGAGAACATTACATTAAAGTAAAATTGATCAACTCGTACCATATAACCACACTCTGAGACCGTTCTAAAAATCCTGTCTCATTTGCCGAAGAGGTCAAAACCTATCCCACATATCACTCTTGTTCAATATGAGGCTGTCGCTTGACTGCCACCGCTGCCGGGCTGCAGAACTCGATCAAGAACAGAGAGCGCTGTCACGCAGCAGCCCATAACCGACCCAAAGTCTTTTCTCATTGCATGTTTCACCATTTATCATCCATCTTCAGCCCAACTTAGCAGAGACTCCAGCCACCATTTAATACATAAATCAAGTTATCCAAACTCCTCCATTTCACTTTCAAGTTTCAACACATTTTGTTTTCACATAAATTCTATATTTCTCAAGTATAGAACCCAAGATATGAAACAGAAAGAGAAAAAAAAACAAGGAAGTGTTTCAAAGGAGAACAGCTGAGAGGTGAAAACAAACCAAAGCCAGAAGGACTGAAAATAAAGCAAGAGGAAAAAGTGTGTGTCTGTGTGTGTGTGTGTGTGTGTGTGAGGGGGGGGGGAATGGAGAGGGCGTTGAGGGAGGAGAGGCATGGAGATGCTGCGGAAGAAAAAAATCGGGGGAAGCGGTGAAGAAAGAAAAGATACAGAGAGCAACAGAGGGATACAGAAAGGAAGAAAGGGAGTGAAACAGAAGGAGAGGTTGAAGGTTGAGAGGTAGACAGACAGATCACAACCAGGCTGAGACTAGCCGACAGCTGTGAGTGCAGAATTTGATACTGCGGCACAAACACACAAACACAGACATGCACGCACGCACATATGCAGACACAGACACAAGAGTGTATGTGTGTGTGTGTGTGTGTGTGTGTGTGTGCTCATGGGGGCACATACACATGCTCACACTATCCAAAAGAGCCACATTACACATGAAATATTAATGGTGCAAAGCAATCGGCAAAAATGGAGATGGGGGCGGGGGGGAGACAGAAGGAAGAGGAGAGGTTTGGGGGGGGGGACAGCAAAAGGGGAGAAAGTAAAGGAAGAGAGACGGATGAAAGCAATATGTCTTTATTACCAGTCCTGGTGTGACACTCGGACTCTCAGTAAACTGATATGCATTTTGAATCATCACTTTTACCGGGAGCATGATCAACCCACAGCAACTACAAAAATTTTCCCTCTCAGTGGTGTTGTATTTATTCCATCGAGCAACAAAGCAAGGTCATCCCGAGTGCTAAAATGCCCCAATGCAGATCCAATCCGACAATAATAAAACACACAAAAAAGAAATGTATACGTGTGTACGCGCGCATGTTTATCTGTACTTAATGCTGTGTTAGAAATGCAAAGCTTAATTCGGCTTCTCAAGCATGGGTGGCTCGTGCGAGTCTCAGTAAATCATTAATGAATAATTTTCACAGGTGAGAGAGTGTGTATGAGGAAACGCTGAAAACAAATTTTGGTGAGAACATATCACCTTCCCTTGCTAAATGCTAATGTTTTCCCCCCAACAAAATAAAAGTATATCACGTAAATGTCCGAGGTGTGTATCACTGTGCACGTATCCATCAGTGCCGGTGCGCGTGTGCGTATCTGAGTGTTAATTTGTGATGATAAAGCACAAACAGTCAGGTGTGTTTGTTCTCTTAAGCACCTTTCTGCCCCTTAAAAGCTTCAGGTAATAACGCCATCCATCACCGGCCGCTTGCGAACATACGTGCACGTGATGTGTGAGTAGCGTGCGCAGGTTTCGACACAAAGGTCAAAAGCAGGAGGAGTTTGCAGAGACACAGGAGGTATCGCTTCGCTGCAGGAGTTTAATCAGAAGGAAAAAATATGCCAGCATGTAGACGCATACACACGTGTGCAGATGCCGAGCCACGCGCGCAAACAGACACAAACAGCCGGGACATGAACATCAGCCGAGAACATGCATTAGTGCACAGCAGTAGCTCCTTACTAATGAAGAGGGGAAACATTGTGGAACGGCGTGTCTGGGCAGGTGTGAGGAGAAATAAACAAATAATGAGATCAACACTGCCAAGATTACAGCACATTCATTACAGTACTTAATCTGTTCCCTTCAACCGCCGACACTTTTCTGTTCCTCCTTATCAGCCACGACCATCTTTTTCCAGCATCTCCCATCTTTAATTTCATACGCCGCAAAGCCGTTGCTCGTTATCGTATCATTGACTGCAGTGTCACATGTTGTACAGCTCTTTTTTTTTTTTTTGTTGCAAACTTGACCTGGAAGCACAACTGATGTTCGAGTGCAAGAAAAAAAAGGGAGTCACTCATGCTGGATTATAAAATGTGACACCAAAGCCCACTTACGCAGCAGCTGCACTGAATGTCGTCTCGCTGGTTGATGAGTGCGTGTTTACTTTTTCACAAGTATTTGTCAAAGTGAAATCAAATCAAAAGCCTTTCCAACCGTCTCCCCCAGCCAAGCAACTGCTGGCATAGAAGAGAGTACAAATTTCCATCATAATCTACATTTCGAGACGACTCTGTTACTGCATCAGTTTTCTTTATTCAAAACATTATCCATGATTTATGCATTCTGCTCAACAATCACATTTGGTTTAAGCCCCATGCATGGCTGCATCCATGACATACAGTGTCAGACTTGCAGAGGTTAAACTGCAAGAAGGTTTCATGAGCAGAATCACACATTTGAGCAGATGTCAATGTATCATATTTGCAGTTTAGTAATCCGTACACAGATTCCTCTTTCCTCGAGGGACTGTAGCTACAACGAACTATGATTTGTGCTGTAAAGGCCATCTGCTTCTAAAGATTTAGAGCCTGCTGATTCTTTAATAGAGTTCCTCTTCGTTGCTGGTTTACTTTAGCGGTCACTTTGCAGTCATCCTCAACGTTTTGTAAATGTTGGGATTTTGAACAATGTAAATCACACACTGACATCAGTAGTGGTGGTGGGGGGGAGGAGAGGAGGAACTTGTTACGACAAATAAAGGTGAAGTGTGGAAAGTGAAAATTTGTTCTGGTTCTACCTTTTATTTGCCGATGGTCTGTAACTTTTTGACAGCTCGTGCTGTAGCAGTAAATTTCCAGTGGGGTAAGCCTATGCTGTCTGTGCCAGCATGCTTGTTATTCTGACGATGGAGGGAAAGGAGGAAAAGCTTCCTGATCTTCATTAAGAATGACTCAGCTGCTTTTTCAGGCTGTCAGCATTTCCAAAGCTGATGACGTTCCAGGGGCGCTGCTGGGAGAGCTATTCAACACAAGAATTGAGAGTTTAAGACTAAAGCTGCCACGGCTTGAATTAAAGTATTATTGGCAAATGTGTGAGACATTGTATATTGTGGGTGCGTGTGTCTTGTGATGGGGAGACAGTCAAGGCAAAGTCAGAAACTTGTAATTGCTTTCTATTAATATCCTTAAAGATATGTGACATCTCTGCATTAAAATGTACAAAGACAAAGTCAGCAAACTAGCTAGTTAGCCACTCTGCTGATGCTGTTTTTTCATTCTATGTTTTGTATTGTATTTAAACTGATTAAAAAAGGAATCAGCCACAACATTAAAACCACTGACAGGTGAAGTGAATAACACTTCTCATTACTGGTGGCACTAATGTGGACGTTACTTTGATACTTACCACCCACCTAAACATTTTCACAGACCATGGAACACAAGGAACAGAACTAAGAGCCCAAGACGTTGATCCGGCCTACCACCTACCCACATACCAACCACAGATGTCCCAGCCTGCAACTCAAAGGACCCAAAGCATCCACTGCCACAGGATCCACGTCCACACATGATGGGTATGAGTTGTTTTGGTGGCACAAAGGCCACCTACACAGTATTAGGCAGCTGGTTTTAATGTTGCAGTGTAAAAACATGTTTATGCTACTGTTACTGTGAGTTCAGGATTTGATATTGACAGTTTTGATTTATCAAAAAAAATATGTTTATGTTGATTATGTGTTTTTAAGAAGTGAAAAATATGAATCATTGATTTTTATACCAAACTCACCGTGAATTTTGAGCGTTGAGTGCTGTACTGAATTTTGTCTTAGATATATCTTTTAAAAATGACTGGAGCATGGACTTTTATTTTGGAGCTTCTTTACTGCAAGCTGTAATGATTGGTGACTTGAACATCCACCACAACAACTTTTGGATGTGTGCAGCATATTATCTGGATGGACATCAATTAAAAATTAGTATTCCTTTCAGTAAAAACTGTCTAATTATGGCTTAAGATTTAACGTGTTCCAACTATTTTAGGTATTTTAACTGGCTCACATGTTTAAATCGTACTAACTGAATAGGGCATTGTTCACAAAAACTTCACAAAACTGTTAAAAACTGCATAAAAGTTTTTATTCAGACGGTGTGGAACTACATACATATATAAATATATATAAACCCTGGCATACTCTGGATTTTTACAATAATGCTGACAGTTTTGCTCAGCATTATGTATGCCTTTTTCTGCTTTCCACTGCAGCAAAGCTGGGTGTATTGCAATGCATTAACAAAGCAAATAGCCACTGTAGTGGATCAAGAGGGATTTCTTTTATTTATTTATTTTTTCAAAGAGACACAAGAGCTATAATGTAGTCTATATGTATGCTAGAGTGTATGGAGTGAAAGAGATATGGGAAACCTTTTTCTGTGTTTTGTCAGAAAAAGGATGAAGAAAATAATGTAGGACACCTTTAAAGGCAGAGAGGGTTTGGAGGGAAGCCTTGGAGAGGAACTCGGAGAGATGAAGGATCACTAGAAAACAAAGTATTAAGTGACTTTAGGTGTGTGTGTGTGTGTGTGTGTGTAAATGCATGTGCTCATGCATGTGCTCCATCTAGATTTATTAGCACTTATAGTTTTCTTCCAGACAGGACAAGTAGGAAGTAAAAAAATAGCAAGTGTGCGTTAATGTGCACATGCACGTGTGCATGTGAATGTTTGCTTGTCCCGCTTAAGCAAAAGAGAAGCAGAGAGGGATAGTAAAAGGAAACAAGGACAGCATGTGAGCAATTATGTTTGTAGTGGATCCATGTTTAAGAGCATGTTTGTTTGGTATGCATGTGAGACAGCTTACATTTCCACTTTCTGCATCATGATTTAATGTGCGTGTTTGTGTGTGAGTGCATGGAGGGCTGAGAATGGCTGAAAGAGAGATAGAGAAGAAATTCGAGCCATCTCTCTCTCTCTCTCACTTTAGGTTCACTTCTGAGATTCATTCTCTGCCACGTCTTTTTCACAGATCCATTAAAAAGCACCAGAATCCCAGAACACCTTGTTGCAATGAATCAAAATCAGTATGTATACTGCGACAAATTAATGAATATGCCTGATGGAATTTCTGGCATGTTTTTAAAAACAAATAACTTAGATATCTCTACTGTGGATAAAAGAGTCAACAAGGAACTTATGAAGAAGGAATTTGCTTTGCTTATTTTACTAAAGAATTAAGAAATGAAAAAGCTGAAAATGATATCTCAATAAACACAGAGGCAAGAAAATTATTGAGCCGTCTGTAAATAGTTAAATATGATAAAGTTATATAGAATGGAGACAGAGTGGTGGATGAACTAACAGTAAAATGCTTGTTTTTTGGGGGTTTTTTTTTACTATTAAGAAGCTTTTTCTAATCATTTCAGCCATTCCAACTGTAATCTGTTTATTTTATCATGAAAGCATGCCTTTCTTTATAGCACAACAAATGAATGCATAAGTTTACTAGAAGAAACCAGACTTTTTTCTTTCTTTCTTTTTTTTTTTTTTTTTACCTCAAATCTGCATTTTCTTATTATTTATTTAGACACTTTATGCCTGTACTCGATAACAGACTGCAGACATGTAAAAGGAAATTAGATTAGAGCAAATGGGAATGACTAGAATCCAACTGAAGTCTCCATTCAAACACAAATTTTGGCTTGCTGCACTTCATGCAAACCTGCAGAGAATTATCACCAGACTCTGAAGTTCCCCCTCGGCGCTACCAAGCTTTATAGCAACCCTCAGCCCGCAACTGTCCACTTCCAGTTCACTCTCAGTACTATCATAGCTTTATTTTTTATTTATTTATTTTGCCTCTATTACAGAGGTTAGTTGAAGAGAGACAGGAAAGGTACTGAGAAAAGTGAAGAAGGACATGTAGCAAATCAGCTATGGGTCTGACTTGAGCCTTAGCCACTGCATCGGGGACTTTACATGAGTCACCTGCTTAACCAGTTGAGCTACTGGGGTGCCCCATATTTTTATTTTGGCTGCAACTGATAGCTGTTTCCAACAAAACAGCTCTAAAGACCCACTGTATATTACGAATGCAGAGTGACTGAAAGTTCAATGTATTCACTGAAAAGCACTTAAGAGTATCTGTCAGCATTCATTCTGACAATTTGAACATTTTGGATCCAGCGTTCCACAACTAAATTAAAACTACCTGTATAATATTGTGTAGGTCCTCGGCATGCTGCTAAAACATCTCCTACCCATAGAGGCATGAACTCCACAAGATCTCTTAAAGTGTTGCATGGTGTCAGGCACCGAGACATTAGCAGCAGATCCTTTAAGGCCTGTAAGTTGCAACTTGGGGCCACCATGGACTGGACTTTTTCCAGGACATCCCACGGATGCTCAATCGAATTGGGATCTGGGGAATTTGAAAGCCATGTCAACACCTTGAACTCTTTGTCATGTTCTGCACATCCTGAACAATTTATGCAGTGTGGCAGGGTGCACTATCCTACTGAAATAGACTAGCAGTGCCACAAGGGAATACCATTGCCATGAAAGGCTGTACGTGGTCTGCTAAAATGTTTAGGTAGGTGGCACACGTAACGTCCACATGAATGCCCAAGGTTTCCCAGCTGAACAATGCCCAGAGCATAACACTGCCTCCAATTGCTTGCCTTCTCCCCATAGTGCATCCTGCTGCCAGGTAAATGATGCACACTCACTCAGCATGATGGGAGCAGTGTGACTCATCAGACTACACCACCTTCATTCACTGCTCCAAGGTTCAGTTGTGACGCTCACATGCCCATTATAGGACGTTTGGCGGTGGACCGGCATCAGTGTCATCACTCTGACCGGTCTGCAGCTATGCAGCCCTGTATGCAGCAAACTGCAACGCACTGTTCTGACACCCTTCAATAATAGCCGGCATCAAAGTTTTTAGCAATTTGTGCAAAAGCAAGGTTGGATCAGACTGAAGACCTTTAGCTCCCCATCCGCATCCTTCCTTGGACCACTTTCGGAAGGTACTAACTGCTTCGTACCAGAAAACATCCTACAAGACCTGCTGTTTCGGCGATGCTCTGACTCAGTCATCAAGCCATCACAATCTGACCTTTCACAAAGGGTCTCCGATCCTTTCCCACTTTTCCTGCTTCCAACACATCAATGTCAGAAACTGATTTTTCATTTGTTGCATAAAATACCATACGCATTGACAGGTGACGAGATAGCCATTCACCTGAAGTTTTAATGCTGTGGCTGATGTTTCCTAAAACTAATAAACCTACAAAACAACATATAGAAGCAGGTAATTTCCAGATTTACTGGGTCTGCTGATTTGTCCTGTAACAGCATCTGATGGCTGTTCACTGTTCTTTCATTGCTTCTATATAGCTATACACACAATGAAGAAGAAGAAGAAGCTTTATTATCATTGTACAAGAAATACAACGAAATTTCATTTGACGTCATCTTTTCAGCAGCTGATATGGTCATAGTGTAAGAAAAAACGTTAAAATGTGGGCGCCGCTATAGCTCACCTGGTTGAGCTGGCGTCCCATATATAGGGGCTATAGTCCCTGATGCAGTGGTCATGGGTTCAAGTCCTGCTCATGACCCTTTGCTGCATGCCCTTCCCCCATTCTTCTCACTCTACTTTCCCTGTCTCTCTCTCTGTTCGATCTAATAAAGCCAAAAAAGGCCAAAAAAAATCTTAAAAAAAAAAAAAAAGGGATATAAATAATAAAATAGCAAAAAGATAAACACTGTATTAAAAGTGCAAAAGAGCATTTGTTAGAATGAGTCTGTAAATTGAGTGTCATGGTTCCTGCTGCAGTCTATCCACGGCCATGGGAAAAAAAGTTGTGTTTTCGTCTGTTGGTACGGGCTCTCATGACTCTGAGTCTACCAGAGGGAAGGTTGGTAAATAGAGAGTATCCTGGGTGGGCGAGGTCATTCCAAATCTTTGTGGGCCGTCGGAGGAGACGACTCAAGTAGATCTCCTCTAGGTGTGGGAGTGGGGAGCCAATAAACCACTGAGCTGTCTTGATGACCTGCTAAAGTTGTTTCCTCTCGTGGCAGCCGTGCAGCTGCCATACCACACAGTACATCCATAGGTCAGCACAGTCTCTATTGTACAGGGGTAAAGGGTTTTTTTTTTGGGGGGGGGGGGGGGGGGTTTGCCCTTTTTGAATTTATTAGTCAGGATAGTGAGAGAGTGAGGAGTGAGAAATGGTCATGAGCGGGACTCAAACCCATGACCGCTGCATCAGGGACTATAGCCCCTTTTTATTGGTTGCCCGCTCAACTAGGTGAGCTATAGAGGCGCTCAGCAGTAAAGGTTTTTCAGCAGAGGTGGAGGGAGTTTGTTCTTCCCCAGTGTTCTGAGAAAGAAGAGACGCTACTGAGCCTTTTGGACAATGTGGGTGGTGTTCACAGTCCAGCCCAGATCCTCTGAGCTCCACTTCTTCCTATCGATGCTCAGGCCTGAGTGCAATGTGGTCCTCGACTTCTGAAAGTCAATGATGTCTTCTTTTCTCTTCAGTGTACCTTAACTTGACCCTGAAGTAAATGTCATGCAAAATATCAATGTTTTTGTTAAACAAATTGATTGTAAGCAAATTCAATCCATCACTGATGTTGCTCTGTACTGCTTGATGTGTTGGCTAACAAAGTTCATCATATCATCCTGAAAGATGCTAAAATGTCAGTGTCGAATTCATCGCTTGTTTTCCACTGCTCCCAAAAGGCCACAAATGATCAGACTTGGGCAAATTCTTATTCTGCTGGAACAGTCTGAAAGTAAATACCCATTTTCTCTCACTATAGTGTGATTTCTATTCTCATCAGTCAATGGATTGTGCCATTTTTAATATAATGTTAATCATTATGTCAACATGTGAGCTGTTTAAAAAAATGTCACGTTGAACTGCAACATTTTCTTTTAAGATTTAGCTTCTCTGACATATTCTGCAGTGGTTAAAGTCTTATTTTTGTAGCTATTGTCAGTGTGTTGCTATTATTAACAAGAAACCACCTTTCATAGAGATTAAAACCGAAATTTCACAGGGCTTCACAAAGTTCCCCACTTAACAGCGCATCAAAGTACAATTAAACTCCAACCTTTAATTAAGGTACAAACACAACACCCTCATCTTTCAAAGAGCATTAGTCTTCAGCAAAATCAGTCACATTATCAGCCCACCAGGAAAAAGTGGCATTTGAGAACCCATATAGATACACCAGGGTAAGGCAGAGGGACAGGAAAGTACTTTTCATTCCTAGTTTTTTTTTTTTCCTTTTTTCAAGAAATATTCAAGTATGTAATAAAAATAATAATCACTACCCTGCACTTTCTGCTTAAAGGTACAATACTCAATAGACCTCAAAAAAATACCTTTAACTGCCACCTTCAAATGCCAGCAATACTGCTAATGTCTAAAATAGTCCGGTAACTCAACAGCTGAAATACCATTAATTAGGGATGTCCCTGTGGGCCTGACCTCAATCCAAGTCTTTTAATTTTGGGTATATCTGGTGTCAAGTCTTGTCTGATACCTGTTTCTACCTAAATTTTGACTGCAGAGACCACAGACACACAACAACAGGCAAGTTTTATTTCCACCTGTCAGTGTTACTCATGGAATTAAGGTTAACCTGCCACCGGTGACATTTGTCATTTTGAAGAAGTGACTATCAGTGCTGACTAAAATGAGAAGCCTTCTGAATGTTCTGTACACTGATCTTTTCTAATCAGAAAGACAGAGAAAGGGAGAGAGAGAGTGAAATAACGCTAAGCCGCTTAGCAAATTTTGCCAACCGGGGTGTCAGAACACACTCACTCTCCGGTGTGACCAAGTAGTTTTCCATTTACACGCTGTAATTTCCAATGTCGTATGCAGTGAAATGCTGGTAGTGCAGAGCCCGGATGTCATTAAGATGAGCTGCACAGCAACGCCAGCAGAGGTGGGCTACGCACAGTACAGTACAGTAAAGAAAGGCCTGGAGTTTGATCTGCTTTAATTTAGCCAGTATTAATTAAAACATGCCTGGATCCTTGGGATTGACTCTGGACATCTCTATTCTTCATATTCCAAATTGTCAAATACCTCAGATTCATTAACCACTCAAATACATTGAATACAAAGACACTGCAAATACACATGCCCTACAGGTTTATTACATATTTCAAAAAAGATGAAGATGCTGTAAACCTGCATCACTGAATGCGTTTTAGCCACAGATACATTTACGTATCTCAAGAAAAGAAATGAATTACGCTTCAGTAAACCAAACCAAAAAGCAGACAATTCAAATAAAGTAAAACCTCTCTGTGGTCCTGATCACGTCTTGAGTATGTGGACCACAAATATAATGAACACTGGTGAACTAGTCATCGAAACCTGGTTACTCTCCCACCAGAAGTCCCAATTCCTCCCAGGTTTCATCAGAATCAGTTGCTCAGCACCTGATTGGCTGGCTAGTCCCAATCGCCACCCTCGGGCCTAATTACTGAAGCCTCACAGACTTTACTGACGTCACCTGGTAGGTGATTGAACGCGAGCTGCTGCAAGGGCTCGAAATGATATAAATAGCAAAGGGGCATTTTATTTTTACGTTATTTGCTTTCTTCCCAGCAAGGACACTCAAGGAAAAGTCTATTTAGAATTCATCATTATGTCACCATAGGACAAACAACTGTTCACAGATCCGGCTGTGAATCACCAGTAAGCTATGTTTTTATATTTATATGTAAACTGCTTTCTTCTTGCACAGCCTGGTGTCATAGAAAAGCATGTGAGTAACACGTCAAGTCACTTTGCGTGTTGTCAGAACACATATGTGACATGTCACTGCACATCATGTAGTAGCGACAGATGACTCCCACCCCCTTGACCTTAACCCTAATCTTAACCATGCTGTGACCATTTCATAACCCTGTGTTTGACGTTACAATGCTATGAACTGTGGGTAATTCCCTCAGGTTAAGTCTGCAGAAATGCAGACTTAGGCTATGTGTGCATAAATGTCTGATTTGACAGGGGGACAGCCTTAAATTCTCACGCTCTTAGTGGGAAACCACCTCAAAGTCTTTGAGCTCGTGAGTGTGGACATTGAGATTGGGCATTTGCATACTCCCTACCACAGCTAGCACCGTCAAATGAGTCCAACCTCAGACACAAGCTAATTTAGTGGTAGCAGCTTAGCCCGTAAACCCATTACAAAACTCAAAGCAGGCTGAAAACGCTGCCATTCGAATTGAAAATAGTGGCAACTGCAACTCGCTGTACTGACAATTCTTTAACCCTGCAATCCAGCGTTCCCCTTTGTCCTCGCAGACAGGGCCAGTGGGGAGACAAGCAACCTGTGCAATTTAATGTATGTATAAAAATGCCTACGAACTCACATGTCATACACATAGCTAATCAACCTCAACTGTAACATTTGATTAGTGGAACTATAGAATGGAAGTTGAGTGTGGGCAGAACCCCCAAAGACGCCACATTTCTGCAGGTTCCTCATGGAAACAGTGTCTGCGACAGAAACAGTGGCAAAACTCACCCCTCAGAACTGTGTTGTAAGTGGCATTATTATTATTTTTGCAGCATGTTCTATATGCCTTAATTTCATGCTCACTTATTCTATTGTAAGTCCTTATAATGACAAATATACACATATACCAGCATGCTCACATAGATGTAATTACACAAAATCATGTAGATGCTTAAATGATTTTGACAAAGTTGGCCTGTAGGTTGCAGGACAATTATCTGTATTTTTCATATCCCTCTTACACAGTTTCAGCTTGTGCCTGTTGTTACTCTTTGTCGCTGCACTTTTTCCATGTTGCTATATACCGTCACAATTATGGATGCTCTTTCTCTGGACATATAAAATATTTACGTAGTTTTTTTTTGGTTTTTTTTAACCGATCCTCTACAGTTAGAGTGCAAATGAGTCGGCCTCTTTAGATCTCTGTTAAAGTAGTTGTTTCATGCTGCTTTGATAAGACATCAAACTGTTGATTACCAGGCCTCATCTAGCTGACAAAGGCTACTAATTGGCATTCTGTCTAATACAGCCCACCTCCGAAGCAGTGTTTGAAGTTGTGATTAAGTTATTCCTGAGACCAATGTAATGGAGTGATTATTTTATTTTGACAGCCCAGTATATGCATGCACATTGTGTTTTGCCACTATGATAACACATCAACATATGCACTGATTTATTTATAATAAAATATCATGAGAATGTAAAGGATTTATAGTTGCAGTGTGGACTGTGTCGTGTAATAGTAGCTGTCCATTTAAAGCACTTGTGTTCTGTGTTCCTTACTATTATGTAATAGTAATAGTAAATTATAATATAATATATATATTATATAATATATATTATATAATAAATATATAATAATAACATAATATATTAATTATAATCTAATATATAATATAATTATAATAATAAATAATAATTTACATAATAGCAAAGAGTAATCTCAGGTGGAAGACAGAGTGGTTGCAGGTTTTGGAGTTGGAGTCGAATGTCAGTGCCGAAGGTTCCTGTTTATTGGGTCTATCACCGTGATAAAGAGAAGAAGGTCATGCAAGATTGATTCAGTCCTTAATTCATCCCACCTGCAGATAATCAGTTCTACAACAGAGCTTGCCTTCTTAAGACACTTACTGATCCATTTAGCTTTACCAGTCATGATGATGCCTCTTCAGCACATTGTAAAGAAAAGTACACCAACTCCTGAATGTCCTCAGTTAAGGATATTGTACACCGTGAAGGACATGGGCTTCCTGCCTACTTTGTACTTCTCTGTTTGTGCTCTTTTGAGACTATGAAGGATTATAAATTGGTGCAGTCACATGTAGAAAGAGATGTTCTGTTCTGTGTGTGAATTATTTCACAATAAAGTTCTTATAGCCAATAGGTTTACTCTGATTTTAGTTTAACTGCTTGTAAAATAGCATGCATGAAACCAAAAAAAATCTCCTATTGTAGCGATACTCCATCATCAAAAAACACCTGGCAAGAAGGGAAAAGTCCAAGTATGAAGCCACAGCTCAAGACATCTACCATCCCTTCTTGATTGTTTCCCCACTTATAATTCAGCCTAACCACAACCACTGACTTTATTCCAGTTTTCAAATCCTGCTCCTATAACCTCTTTTACTTTCTTCTTTGGAAGCAATATTACAGGAAGACTCAGATGGCCCCTTCTATATATATATTTGTGTGTGTGTGTGTGCAAAAGTAGCTTTTCATGTCCTCTTTTGGTTTCACAATCATACCACACAGACAGAAATGGTTAGGGGAGTCTCAGTAATTCTGTGTAGAACTAAACCAGCAGTTTCTTTTGCAGATTGTATTTCCGCCTCTCGCTCAAGCAGTCCATTCCCCACCTGGCCTTTTGTAAACTGGAGTATTCAGAGTTTAACAGGAACTGAAAGGTCGTTACACCCATCACAGTTCAAGGCGTCTTCTTGAGTCAACACTGTTCGGAGAATGTTTTTGCTCCCCGTTGTTGAGGTTGCAAAAGCTGTTAAACTTACCAGTATACGTACTGCTAAGGGTTGAGGTACACACAAGAAGTCATTTGTATAATTGGAGAAGAGCAGTGGAACCGACGCACATCTTCGGGTTAATGGAACATTCTGCAGCTTTATTTCCTCTGTCCTACCAATCAGAAAGCTGCTGATCTTGTGACAGGTGGAGGCAGACGTAGTGACTCGGGGGAGTTTGCCGCGAAGCAGTTCATGGATCAGATCTGTGAATGCTGAGCCAAAGTTTGCTACCAAGCAGAATCGATCCATATATTCTTGGGCCTGTGGCTACTGTTTCTGCGTGGGAGGCGGACTGCGTCGTGTCAAGCAGATGGTGATGGTGGGCGATATGATTCAGGTGAGTCAACACAATATTGTTCAATGGCTTTATTACCACTGAGATCACCGTGGCAGGCTTGCAGTCACTCCGGCCTTTGCCGTGGATTTTCCCTTGGATAGGATTACTGTGGTTGAAAGCATTGCTTAAACAACCAAATGTGTCACTGCAATTAGTGTCATCTTACTAGACAGCACATCGAATCCCGGACAGAAGTTCATGCCTGTGGCTCCACTAAAACATAAAGGAACAGCGACTGATAAACAGTTAGCCATACTACGTGCTGCTGTTTGTGTAAAAAAGAAAAAAAATGAAGATGCTGAAGGCGAAAAACTAATGTCATGGAAATGGTAGATGTAGTGAACTTGGTACAAGCTACGTTGAGGCTCCGTAGAGATTTCTGGATGGCATCAATATTGAAATAACACACTGAAATCTAAGAGAGTGGATTATAAATTGCAGTCTTTCGCTTAGTCCACAACAGCCTATTTATCTGTTTGTCAGCAGGATACCATGAAAACATGATCCGTGACACTCCACTTGAAATATTAGTTGTTGTTGCCAAATGGTATCAAAAGCATTCCTCAAGATTCTCCTCTCTTTTCTCTGCAGCTCTCCTCGCAGACCGCTGGGACATGTGGCCTGCTTTGAGTTTGAGGTGGCACAAACAGTAGATTAGGCTTTTAGGCGGGATGTCAACACAGGCTGTGTTCCTCCAAAGAACATCCTGTCTTTAACTAGAACACACATGAGCACAGCGCACACGGACAACACACTTTTCATTCAATATGCAAATTGAAACTGCAGTTCATTTGCTGATGAAAGAGGATTCATGCTCAATTATATCTTAATGGCTTGGATATAACAGCATGCTCGGGCCAGCAGATTTTTATTAGATGATTTCTATTATTATTAGGTCAAATCTCACTTAAATTTTTTAAATCAATCCAAGTAAAAGTGGAAGGACTTGACCCAGAGAGCACAACGACGCACAAGAGCGCACAGACATCTTTCTAGCTCTCTCTCTCTCTCTCTCTCTCTCTCCAACTTTCGTTCTTTCTGTCCTCTCATCTGCAGACTCCACAAGCATGCTGATACACGCACGAATCAGAGGGCGATTTCCACGATTGATTTCGAGGGAAATGAGAAAAAAAGAAAAAAAAAAAAAAGGCGCACGTGGGTCGAACAATAGAGGGCGTGAGTGCGCTCGGAGCGGACGCGTGCCGATGCCTCTGAAATGTTAAGCACATCGGCCCATAAATACTTACACTCTCCTCTTGGTGCAGCTGAGATGCAGAGAAGAGAAAGAGGAAGGGAGGGAGGGATGATGGTGGGAAAGAAAAAAAATATGTGACCTCTCTCTGCAGTTTGTCAGTCTTTGTTTACTCTCTGCCAGCCATAAAGTGTTCACTAATGGCCGGAGCACAGTGCGCTCTCCGTCAATAACATTATGTTAGAGTTGGGAGAGGTGGTGGTGGGGAGAGAAGCGAGGAGGGGAACTCCCTGCGTCTTCCAGGGGCTAAAAGCGCTGGTTGGCTGCTCCTACGACGGCCTAGCATGAAAATTAGAATTGCAGAGGCGGTTTTTAAGTGAGCGCACAGTGTGGAAACCCCGGCAGTGTTCAATAGCAGCAGACCGATGCTGCATTGCGCTCCTCAACCGAGCAGGTTGGTCCGCCGAGAGACAACATCCCTCACAGCAGCGTGTTTTGCAGGGGGGAGGATAGTGCTGACACAGAAACAAGAAATGTCTGAATATTCAAAAAAAAAAAAAAAAAAAAAAAGAAGCCTTAAAAAAAAGGGCCGGACCTGTGTTCTAATAATATAGCTCAAAGCAGAATTTAAAAATTTCTCATTGAACCACAAAAAGTAGTACATCCACTACTTTNAAAAAAAAAAAAAAAGAAGCCTTGAAGTAGATCATTGAACCACAAAAAGTAGTACATCCACTACTTTCTGAGTCTAAGCTACTTATTTGACAATATGTGCAGCAGCCTACTACTACTATAAATTACTACTATGCAGGAGAGCATGACAATCCCTGCCTCTCTCAGAAAAAGAATGAATGAAGCCTTCAACACTGGCAAAAAAAAAAAAAAAAGCTGCACCAGCAAAAAAAAATAAATAAATAAAAAAATGTGACTGACTGAGAGCCAGATCACTCTCTTTTCTTTCCTCTCTCTTTGTCCTCTGTATGAATATGTGAATAAAGACATTTTCCCCCAGCAGGAGCTGTCAGCAGCCCGGGACACCGAGCCCATTTAATCTTCCCTATATGACAGGAGAGGGGTCTGTCCCCGGTAACCGACAAACACACACACACAGCGACCCAACACCGCCTCTGCTGCCTCTCCAGTTACAGCTCAGCGGATCGAGTTACGCGGCCGGGGAAAATGTTGCAGTAGAGGAGAGAGAGAGAGAGAGAGAAAGAGAGGGAGGGAGAGAGAGAGAGAGAGAGAGAGAGAGAGACTGCAGCATCGCCGGAGACCGGAGGCAGCAGCAGCAGCAGCAGCAGCAGCAAGTCCCGAGCAGTGCAGGTGAGAGGGAAAAAAAAAAAAAGAAGAAGCCAGAGGAGGAGGAGGAGGCGCATGTGGAGGAGTGAGAGAGAGAGAGAGAGAATGCGGGACTCTCGGAAAAAGACGCATCTCCACTCGGTCCATCAACGAGACATCCATCCCGAACACGGGCTCCACGGGATTATGCTAAACTGATGCCGGGATCTCCCATTTAGCCCACCAAGAGAAGCTCAATTTCATGAGGAAAAAAATTTGAATACGAGAAACTCTTCTCCTCATAACTTGCGTAAAGGAATCCGACTGCTTGGCACGTTGCTCCACTGCGGGAAAAAAAAAAAACAAAAAACACTGAGGGGGGAAACGCAGCTGGATCTAAAAGGTAAGAAAGAGAAAAAAAAGATCCTGTAGCAGCATCCCAAATACTTCTTTGATTTTAATTTTTTTATTCTTCTTTGGGAGATGCGAGTAAATTTTTCTCGGAGTCCGGAGAGCTGAGCTGTGTGTTTTTTTTCTTTCTTTCTTTCTTTTGTGTAGTGGTGCTGCATTGCAGTTTCTAACTGTGAAAAACGCGACAAAAAGCCACTATCCCAAATGTGATTGGAATAAAAAAAGAAGAAGAAGTTACAAATGGCATTGTATGAACTGATACACGTCCTCGTGTGACAACGGGATAGCTCTCCGGTTTAACGGGAAGAAAAAGGAGTGAGGAAGAGTGAAGTGGATTAATCAAAAGGTTGATGAATTAGGGCTTCTTTTTTTTACGCAGCATGATGGATTTTTTAATACCTTTACGGTTTAAACAAGCCAGCAAGACAGAAGAATTATTATCATAGAAGTTGGGGAGAAAAAAAAGCACAACAACCCACCGCTGAGTATAGGAGGAGAATAAAAGAAGAGCAGCCTGCAGCGCTGAAGTGAACTACAGTGAGTGCAGCTAAGCTTTTCCCCGGACCTCAGGCGGCAGTCCGCAGAGAGCGATAGCGAGAAGGAAAGAAAGAATAAATCAAACACCCACGCTGTGAGGTACACCAGACCGCAAAACACCAATAAAGAAGAGACGGCTGGGAGGCAGACGGAGCTGGGAGGAGAGACGTGAGAGAGAGAAGGAAGCCATGCAGAGGCTTGGTGCAGTGCACTCCTCCGCGGCGCAGGCTCTCAGCCTCGTGGTCTTAGTGCTGCAGCTGCTGACTCAGCTACCGGGTGCCGACTCAGCTCTCCGGTACCGGGTGGCGGAGGAGGGCCCGCCTGACGTAAAGATCGGCAACGTCGCCGCCGACCTGGGCCTGACGGCGGGCACCGGCAGCGGGGACGTCACCTTCGCCCTGGAGAGCGGCTCCGAGTACTTCAAGATTGACAACGTGACAGGTGAGCTGACGACGGGCCCGCGACGCATCGACAGGGAGAAGCTCCCACAATGCCAGATGATATTTGATGAGAACGAGTGCTTCTTGGACTTTGAGGTGTCAGTGATCGGGCCACTGCAGAGCTGGGTGGACTTGTTCGAAGGCCGCGTTGTCATCACAGACATCAACGACAACACACCTTCCTTCCCCTCACCTGTGCTCCAGCTCTCAGTGGAGGAGAATCGTCCAATAGGAACACTCTACTTGCTGCCCACAGCCACAGACAGGGATTTTGGGAGGAATGGCATAGACAGGTACGAGCTCATCCAAGATGGTGGGACTGGGTCAAGTTCAACAAGGCGCACAACAGGAGGAAACCCCATCACTAGAGTCGATGGACTGGGGGACCGGAGGGGAAGAAGTGGAGATAGTGGGGTTGGAGCCAGGAGCAGTGTGTTTGAACTGCAAGTGGCAGACATACCAGATGGTGAAAAGCAACCACAGCTTATCGTGAAAGGCACGTTGGATCGTGAGCTAAAAGACTCCTATGAGCTTGTCCTCAGGGTTCGAGATGGAGGGAACCCACCGCGCTCCTCCCAAGCTCTACTTCGGGTTTCCATCACTGATGTGAATGACAACAGCCCACAGTTTGAGAGGTCGACCTACGAGGCAGAAATGGCAGAAAACGCCCCCCCAGGTACACCTGTCCTCCAGGTCAGAGCCTCAGACCGTGACATTGGGGTCAACGGGCAGGTGGAGTACGTCTTTGGAGCTGCCACCGAATCTGTCAGGCGGCTCCTGCGGCTGGATGAGGCAACCGGGTGGCTGAGCGTTCTCCACAGAATCGATAGAGAAGAAGTTGCTCAGCTGAGGTTCACAGTGACGGCCAGAGACAGAGGTCAGCCTCCCCGCAGTGACAGAACCACGGTGGTTTTGGCTGTCCGGGATGAAAACGACAACGTCCCAGTCGTGGAGATCCGAAAGATCGGAAGGATTCCTGTTCGAGATGGAGCGGCTTTAGTGCCAGAGAACGTTCTGGTGGACACGCCGGTAGCTCTGGTTCAGGTGTCAGACCGAGACCAGGGAGAGAACGGGGCTGTGACTTGCACAGTTGTAGGAGACGTCCCATTCACACTGAAGCCAGCTGGTGAAACTGCACTCCCACCCCTGCCTGCTGACGAAGCCTTTGATAGGTAAGGCAAACCAACTGTAACCATTCAGAGTAAGTTACACCAAACCCAGAGGAGTTAGAAGGAGTGTAGACATCACTGCTGTTCAGTAAGTGATCCCTGAACAACTCTCAATCCAGAAATAATAGATCATAAGTTACTTGGGCACACACTGTTAGATACTATAGCAATGAACCTTTATCTAATAATCTACTTGTCGTGGGAGGGTGCAGGGTGTTTCTTGAGAGCACACAAAACAGTAAGTACTGTTAGGTAATTACAAAGTAATGATGCATTTCAAATAACGTTCAGTGTGACGCACCACCTAACCTGAGGGGGGACAAAACATTAACTAACCAATATTAAGCAAAAAAGTATTTGGATGTGTGCCATTAAACGCCTGATGCAAAGTCACAAACAATAAATAACTTACAAAAAGCTCATTATTCGTTTAGAAAATAGTTTTAATTACCATAAACTGATTCATTAACATTCCACTGAGCAGTCTGTTTCTTAAGTAACCTAGAATGATCAACCAGTGTATACAGGAACTGATGCCCAATTATTCAGGAACTATCTGTAAACTATGCATTAATTTGAATACATATTGTGACTCATCCCCTGGTGTCTCTCCAGACACGTACTGTATATACAGTTCTGTACAGTGTGAACATTAGTCACAGATAAACAGTATGGATGAGACATACATACTGCAAAATCAAAAGTGTCTTCTCATCTTGAGCAGCTACACATTCAGCAAGAAGATGCCATTTAGCTATTTCAAGCATTCCTGTTTCTCCGCAGAGAATTCAGAGAAAAGTGACTCAGTTTCATTTAAGCTCGGTTCAAGCGGTGCCACTCGTTCATGAAGACTACGGAGTATTTAGACTGTCTGACGAGCTGTAAACTTTTGAGCATGAATATTCATTAAAGTCAAGGGTTTTGTACTTTGTAATAATATTATTGCAGCAGTGCGGCCTGTATATGTCAGTGCCATTCACTCAGTTGTAAGAACACCTCCTGAAGCTGTTGAATGGAAGGAGTGTGGAAAATCAACGAGGCCTTCTCTGGATATTACTGCTATTACATATGACATCTGTACAATGAGGCTGCTTCTTACGTTTGTTGTAGGGCTGCCCGTGATGAAAGAAATATGTCAAAGCAATAATCATAAGAGGTTTTCACCAAATCAATAAGCTGATTTGATTAAAATGTCACAGTCACAGTTTCTTCAATGTTATTGTCCCTCTGCGGATAGCTGCAGTCGTGCAGGAAGACCTCTTAAAATCAAATGTGTTTTAAACTATAACATAGAGCTGAAATGATTAGTTGATTAATCCAGCAATTGTTTAACAGAAAAGCAATTGCCTTGCCGTTTTGACAGTCGATTAATCATTTCATTCAATTTTCACGCAGCAACATGCATCATTCTCTGTTCCTTGCTTTTCAAACGTGAGCATTTGCTGCTTTTTTGGATTCAAATTACTATAATCTACTAGTTTTACTATACGTGGTTAGGCTTTGGGTTGTTTTTTTTGAACAACACAAGACATTTGAGATTGCCACTTTGGGCTTTGTGAATTTAAAAGGAGTGATTTCTTTCATATAATGGACCACTTCCCATAAAAGACCAACACAGTGACTACATACAAAGAAACATTAAGTCAGCAAACACCTGGTGACTGATCTGTCAGCTAATTTACCAGGAGCATCGCTATTAGTTCTTTTGACACCATTTGGCTTCAGATCTTTCATACTTCTAAGTATGATAGTCACTGCAATCATTATTTTTTCTCAATTGTTTTCACAGGAACAAGAAAAAATTCTTCTTGCATACTTCTGCCTTGCTGGACTATGAGGCCACAAAAGAATACAGTGTAACAATTGTGGCAGTAGACTCTGGCAGCCCCAGTCTGTCCAGTAACAGCTCACTGATGGTGCGAGTGGTAGACATCAATGACCATGCCCCAACCTTTGCCCAGAGTGTTGTGGAGGTCCACTTCGCTGAGAACAACTCACCTGGCGAAAGGGTGGTCACTGTTGTAGCTACGGATGCAGACAGTGGCAAGAATGCAGAAATAGCATACTCTCTGGACTCTGCTGCAAACGGGCCATTTTACATAGACGCAGACAATGGAGATATCCGTGCCACTGGGGTTCTGGACCGTGAGCAGCGAGAGAGATATGAACTACGGGTCATTGCAAAAGACAAGGGCACCCCGTCTTTGCAGGGCTCGGCGACTGTTGTTGTCCAGGTGACTGATCGCAATGACAACGCACCAAAGTTTGTTCAGGAAATCTTTACTTTCTACGTCAAGGAGAACCTGCTCGCCAACAGCCCCGTTGGCATGGTGACCGTGACGGACGCCGACGAGGGTGAGAATGCAGAACTTAGTCTGTTTGTGGAGATGGATGGAGCTGACGAGAAGAAAACAGGAGAGAAGACAGAGAGAGAAGATGGCGAAAAAGAGCGAGAAGAGGTTTTCTCCATTGAGAACAACACTGGAACTATCTTCTCATCCGCGTCGTTCGACCGTGAGAAGCTTTCCACCTACACCTTCCGTGTCCGGGCTGTGGACGGAGGGGAACCCCGCAAAACTGCCACCGCCACCGTGTCGCTTTTTGTGACGGATGAAAATGACAACGCCCCCTCAATCACTTCTCCAGCCAACGAGTCCTACACCCTTCTGCCGCCTGCCAGCAGCGCCCGCACCATCGTCAGGACTGTAACAGCCATAGACTCAGACACAGGCCCAAATGCCGACCTTCACTACGCCCTGGTGGGGGGAAATCCTTTCAGACTGTTTGAGATCGGCCACACCAATGGAGTGATCACCCTGGCAGAGCCTCTGGAGCGGCGCCACAGGGGTCTGCATCGCCTGGTAGTCCGAGTCAATGACAGTGGCATCCCCTCACTCTGTGCCACCGCGCTGGTTCACGTCTTCATTAATGAGAGTTTGGCTAATGCCACACTGGTGGATGCACAGGTAATATATAAACATGTTTTTCTAACTGATTTGAGCTGACACTATTGTTCATTAACATGCATGTCATGTAACCGAAAACAATCTTAAGTAGAAGCCGTAATGAGACCCTCTGTCCCATTTTGGCGTGTGCAGGCCTCTATTGTTCCAAACTGTTGGTAATGATAACCAATAATGACAATGATGATACTGTCCTGTGATCTATTCAAATAATGGCCCCCATGATAAGACATTACAGGGTGGAGGAGGGTGGTAATGACTGATTGTAGCAGTTTAAACTAAACGGGTAAAAAAAGATTATTTTCTTGATAGAATGAGATAAATGCGCAATTTCTACAGCCGGCATGGTGTTGCAATTTTCTGACCATTTTTGGGGAAAATAATTGTGTCTATATTTGTCCCAGATAAAGAACCCCGTTTCCTGTTTGAAGACTATTGGCAATGCCAGCTTCTTTGTAGCTTGGATCCTACTGGAGTGTGTTCTTTGTCCAGCATGCATTGTTATAATGACTATGTGGTTAAAATAACTGTTATTACTGAAGTGGTTCTGCTTTTATGGTACATTGAACTCAGAGCTGAGAGCATTAGGTGTGTGTGTGAGAGAGAGAGAGAGAGAGAGACAGAGAGAGCATTAGGGGTAAGAGTGTTAGAGAGACAGAGAAAGAGAGAGCGAAAGATGGGCCTGTCCCAGTTTTGGCCTTGCAGTACAGAGCAGGTTGAAGTATGTTTGAACATTTGAATAGAAGTTGTACTTCAGCAGTGTCTCTTCACTACAGGCCTGAATATTGATGAGGTTCAGGAGTTTGCATTGTGTTATGCAGCACATTCTGCGCAGAGCAGAAGTGGCCAGACTTTGGGGAAGGCAACTTAAAACCACTCTGAATGAATAATGTTTACGGTGTTGGGGGGGGGGGGTGTGGGGAGCGAAATGTGAATATATGTGTACTAATGCATCTGCTATTATTGAATAAATCTGTGTGGTCTTCTGGAACAGAGGACGTCACAGCAAGATTAGAGTTGGCTTGAAAGATTCACGCTGAGCTGCAGAGGTAATTGACTCGACTCAAAGACATTACTGAGATACCAGAAATAACTATAACAGTATGAGTTCAAATTTAGCTTATGCTATGCTGGTGGAAATCTTTCTTTCTTCTCTGCCCCCCCCCCCCCCATTAATCAAATGAACCCTCCATTATGCTTTAAAAATGTTCAGTTAAGCTGTAAATGCGGCCTCGTAATAATTACTAAAACTTAATCTCTGGTGTGAAGAACGTAATTTGTATTGACTAGTAATTAAATCAGCTCAGTGGCCTTGCGGTTGCAATGTTTGTTCTGAGACTAACAGCTTGTGGTTTCAACTCGTTACTTGAAACTTGGTTTGGAACACATTTGCATATTTTCTCAGAGGAGATGGTCTCTAGTTGTCAGGTCTGAGCATGTAACATGATGTGTAAAGCTTAACCCTAAAACAGCCCTAAGATAGACAAATGAGAAGCACACATGTCCAGAAAAAAAGTAGAAACTCACAAATGACATTCTTTTATACCTTGATAAGGTTATTTTTTGTACACTTACAAAAAGACTGTTTTCTAAGGACATACCTCAGATGCCCCTCTCTCAAACCGTACTGCCAACTATGCATGTTGTCTTTTTGTGTTGCCTCCCTGGGTTGGAAGAGGATAAAATAGAGGCACTTGGGAAACGTAGAGTATTTCCAAGTGGGTAATGTAAACTTAAGCTATTTTCTCATTTTCAGCTATATTAGTATAGCTACTCCAGACAGTCGCATAGCAACTGCAGTAACATTGTGCTTTTTGTGCCCTCTGAGTAATCTGTACCCTTGTTATGAACGACACTTAAAGCTAAATGTTGTGTTTTAGCAGGAAAAAGAAACATCCTGTATAATCACAGCCTGAGAGTTTTGACTCACCTCATGCGGAGACAAGTTGGCATCCAAAAATGCCTTGTTTTTGTAGAACCGTTTCTGAACAAAGCCAAACAGCTGAGCACAGGTAGACAGTGTCGGATTTGACCACTAGCCAGTGAGCAGAACACCTCATGAATGCAGAACTGAAAAATGCTAATTGAAAAATCAAGGAGGTGAGGATTCGAACAGAACTCTTTGTAAGTGATGAAACAATAGTGTTGACAGGTAGCGTAAACTGCAATGTGCCTAAATGGCCGGGGCTATTGTATCAAACAATAGGGTGTAATATGTCCAAGCTGGTATAAAAGCCGTCTTTGATTACAATATGCATAGTTTAGTTTGATTGTTGGGAGGAACTTGGCGGAGTAATTGAGTAGAAGTCATTGAAGAGAGAATACCTCCATCTCATAATGAAGTCAAACTGAGTGGTGGATGGATGCCAGATGCAATTAGGGAACGAAAACGGCTGCTACTGCTGCAGCACCGCGGCAGAAAATTACTCCAGTCTTTTCTATCCAACAGTACTGGGTGAACCACATGTTGGGTAATTATCTGTAATAATATGCTGCAGAGTTTGAGCTCAAGGAAGAAGAAATTTAGCTGTGGCATTTTAGACACGGTTGTCATTTGAGAACCTTTAAGGTACATCAGAAGTACACTGTTCTGTGAGGCTGATTAAGGCTTTTAATGATACCATTTTTAGTGATTACCGTTTGTATTTTATCTCAGATAAAAAAAAGTTTCTTATCTTAATATGTCGGATTTTTTTCATTCACAGTCACTTCCATTCATATAATAGCTAGATTAATCTAACAGCTAACAATCATCAAACCACAGCTCTCGGTTGTTATGGTGAATTGTGAATGTGCTGAGCCACAGCTAAGGTCAGGTGCTTTGTAAGCTTGGGTCAGTAGCAATGTGGTGAGGGGAGAACGCCTTGTCTTGGTCACATCAGCAGCATCTGCAGTGACTTGCTGATAACTGAACCCTTGGAGAGCGGAACAGATAGATGGCGAGGTTACGTCCAGCAAGAACAAAGCTTATGCAGCAGAATGGAAGATTCCATGGGGATTCTGGGATGCGTCAGAGGGATGTATTCAGATGCAGCGGTAGAATTGGCCGTTTATCCTGCAGGACGTTTGTGTTGTCCCACGTGTGCTCAAACGGCATGCATGCCTGCGCTTAGTTGACAATACACTGGCTGCAACTGTGGGGTGTTTCTTCTTCTCACAAGCACACTCACATAGGAGTCGACTCCCAACCACACACCCTGCGCCTTCTGATGCTTTTTTCTGCCACGTAAGATTGCACTGACACCCACCACACACAAACTTGGCCATTGCACTGTCACATACTATGTGTGCTTAAGACACTGCATCGCTATTTTCTCTGTTTTGCACACACAATACAACAGACAGTGCAGGGATGCGCCACACCAGAGTTTCCCAGCAGAATGCGAATGGAAAGGAATACTGCAGGCAAAAGAACAGTGGTGCTGATGGGAGAGCGGAGCCTGGCAGAGAGGCCCTCTGCAGTTGAAGCAGAACAATGGAATAGAACCAACACAACTCACTGAAAAACAATGAAAGTTAACCCAGAGATAGATGGTGATGAAACAATGAAATATAACACAGTCTCATTCTTAGCTTGGGGGTAACAAGAGGAGAGAGTGAATAATGTGGCTCTATATGAGTAAGCCTAATATGCCTTGGATAATGTAATAAGCAAGTTACACAGTGCAGTTGTATGAGCAGAATTCTCTGCAGTATTAGCAATACTGGCTGTTGTACTGTAGTTATTTTATTTGGCTATTTCAAACCATGGGGGCTCAAATTTAACTTCTCTGTCTCGTTTATTCCTGCAAGCCTTATTACCTGCCGTTCTTAAGGCACCGGGGATTACATGAGTCTGTAATTTCCAGCCTTGACAGGCCAAAGAAATTGTCGTATAAGCTCAGAGACAAGGTGTCCGGGCTGCAGAATGAGCTGTCTCACTAACAGACAGCTTACACTCGGTGTGGGCTGGTACTGGTGCACGCATATGTATCAGTGTGCTTGTCCCTGTCTGATTTTGTGTTGCGCCTGCATAATGATTTCCCCAACAAAGTTGCTATGTATTGATTAGCGATATTCAGATTCATGACCCTACCCCGTATTACCAGCAGGGCCCTGCAGACCAGAACACCACAGCCTCATTGTCTCCTGTCGAGCAAAGCTTTATAACCAGTAATGGCTGTGTTTGTGTTTCAGCATAACCCACTTTCTTATAATGATTCTTTTATTAGTGTACAAGCTCAGAGCATATGTGTGTGTGTGCGTTTGGATGTGTGTATGAGTTTCCCTCAGCTCTGTATACAGTTAAATCCAAAATTATTCATACCCATTTTTATTTGACCACTTGGTTTCTTCTGGCTGGAAATAACATAACCAAGGGACAACAGATGTTAAGCATTGTGTTCGAGATGCCAATGATACATTTTTGCAACTTATATGTTTTTTTATATGTATTTCTACTAAAAACGCAATATCCAAAATCATTTATACACCAGCAATCAACAGCAAAACCTTTATTTGCTATCCCAGCAGTCAAATGGTTCTTCTAATTTGCTAATATGCTTTTAGCATGTCTCCACTGGGACTACTCTTCTTTTGCAACATTTTTCAGGTTTATTAGATTGGAATGCATCCTTGCCATCATTCTGATCTTCAGGCCCTCCAGAGATTCTCTGAGGGATTCGGGTCTTGGACTCTGGCAGGACCACTCCAAATTAAAAGATAATTGTCTTGTCGGATGGTCCAATGCTGCCCAAGGCCGAGTTTTTCTGCAGACTGTGTGATGTTTTCCTGCAGAATCTTAATGTAGCTCTCTTTTCTCATGACGCTGTTTACTTTGAAGAGGTTGCCTGGCTCATTGGCTGAAAAACAGCCCCAAAGCATTACATTACCAACTCCACATTCAACTGTGGGGAATGGTGTTCTTGGAGCAGGAGCTACGTCCATGTTTGTTCATTCAAACACAGAATTGATGACCAGGTGAGCTTTTACGAAGGCTATGAAAGCTTTTGTGTGCCAGTCTTATAGAAGTGGAGTCCTTATTGGTCTTTGTCCATGGAGATCAGCCTTGTTCAGTGTCTGCTGGAGTGCTATCCTTGAGATGTTGTCACCAGGATTGCTCACATTCATCGGGATGACGTTGGTGGTGATCCTTGGATTCTTTTTGGCCTCTCAGACTACCAGTTTTTTCCCATAGCAGTGGTCACTTTTTGGGTTCCTACCATGCCCTTTGAGATGTTTCACAATGTGAAAGTCCTTGTAGTTTTTTAGCTGGACTTGAAAACACTTGCATATGGCTTTTTATGTGTGTTTTTTTAATCGGAGATCCTCACTTAGCTCTTTGGTTTTACCCAAGACTTGCAATTGAAATAAAAGGCTTTAGAACACAGTTGGAATTTGGACTAATATAGAAAACTTGCATTCACTCAAAGGTCTGTGACAATTCAAGGGTATGGACAATGTTGGCATTTGCAGTAAACATGCAAAAACAAAAACCTAGAAAGGCATAGAAATAGTTAACACCTTTATTAACACAATGTCCCACCATACTCTGTCACTTGTTTATGTCATTTCCAGACAGAAGAAACCTATTGGTCAAAAAAAAAAATCCAAATGGATTAGGCTGGATTTGCCTTGCAACAAAAAAAAACTATTATACTTAACAGAACAAACTCAAGACCCAAAGGAGACAAAATAGAAAAATGGCTCTAAAAATGATTGCATAGAGCACACATGTTTACAGTAGTCTTCTATTTGACTATCCATCCAATTCTCTGTGCAAAAATTGGGATAGCAAATCCTTAACAAATCCACGCCTACACTATCATTTACAATAGAGACATTGTGCATTGATGAGACAGTAGATGTGTTTGTGTTATGAAGATGTAGTCATAGCATGTCTCTTGCCTTTATTTTCACATTTATTGACTGCTTCTCCTACTTCATCTCTTCTAACTGCCCCTGACCTCAATGTCTAAAGTTTCCTTTCATTCTTTTAATCAGCTTTATACAGCATAATCTCAGGCATTTCCTGTAATACTGCAAATGATGCGAGATCACAAGTGGAGAATTGCAGTCGCAACTTGAAATGCTGCAACTGGGAAGCAAGAGCAATTATATATTTAGTGACACTCTATGTGTCTGGGAATAATGGTGAAGCTCCCACACTAAAACACAGTGTTGAGTGTAATTAAGATGAAGATGCTGTTTGATGTTTCTCCGTGGCTCATACCCACTGTGTCATCCTTTACAGTACTTGTGGCCTTTTTTTTGTCATTGATGATTTGTCTCTTTTTGTTCCTTTTTTTTCCTTCACTCTGCATCTTTTCTATCTATCTTTCTCCTCTCTTCCTTCCTTCCCAGGTGGCCCGAAGTTTGATGGCTCCACTGTCACTGGACATTGCAGGGGATCCAGACAGTGAACGTGCATTAGGGAAGCAGCGCCTCAGTGTTGCCATCGGTGTCCTGGCGGGAGCCGCAGCGGTCATCCTAGTTATTCTCCTTGTAGTCACGGCACGGCAGTGTGGCGCTCAGGGCAAGAATGGCTATGAGGCCGGTAAGAAGGAGCCAGAGGAAGACTTCTTTAGTCCTTCTGGGGCTCAACCACAGGCCGGCCGTGGCGGAGGATCAGACCGTGGGCGCAAACCTCGACGGGACAAACGCAACGGAAGTGGCGGCAGTGCAGTTGGAGGTGGAGGAAAGTCAGACAGATCACTCTACAGCGGTATTGTTACAGTCAATGGGCTGCGTCGCCATGCCAATGATGACGATGAGGAGGATTTGAGCAGCGCTAGCGAGCGCCTGGCAGCCCGTTACTGCGCTGTGGACGGCGACCCCGGCAGCCCGCGGATGGGCGGCGGCAGGAGGCACCAATCAAGCCCAGATCTGGCCAGGCACTACAAATCCAGCTCACCTCTCCCTGCAGTGAACCTACAGCCACACTCCCCCCCAGCAGAAGGTAAGAAGCACCAGGCGGTCCAGGAGCTGCCTCCCTCCAACACCTTTGTGGGCAGCGGCGGGTGTGTGGGGAGTGCCGGGTCCAGCAGCAGCAGCAGCGGAGGCAGTGGCAATGCAGATGCCATGTCCCTGGGATCTGACCAGTGCTCAGAGTATGGCTGCCAGACTGGGAACAAGTACAGCAAACAGGTAGGTGCCCGAGAAATGAGCTGGAAAGTTATTAGGCTCCTTAATATTGGTTTGCCTTTTTTTATTTAAACCTGTCTTAAAAGACTCTTTCTATTTTTCTGTCTCTTTGTCCGCTCTGTGGCTCCTGATCTCTTTCTTCTGCTCCGCCTCCTTGGCTTCATCTCTTCTTCTTCACGCATCTCCTGACATACTGTACTGCACACCCTGTCGCTAATGTCTAAACACTATTTTATCTCCACAAAATAGCTGTCAGTATCTGTGCATGCATGCACACCCAGTTGTGCGTCTGTGTCAGCATCCTAAGCCTTTGAGCAGTGTGACTGTACCCTGCTGTCACAGTGTGTGTGTGTGTGTGTGTGTGTGCGTGTGTGTGTGCGCGTGCGTGCGTGCGTGCGTGTGTGTGTGTGTGTCCACGTAGCCCTCCGTTTAGCAAGATCCACTGCAGGGCACACAAGTCAAGCCCATACTGTAGCTCAACAATATATAAATTTGCATTCCAGTGTACATGCATGACTGCGTGCGTGTATGTGTGAGACCATGTGCATGAACCCCTGAGGAGTTCAGTTGAAGTAAAGATGCAAAAAGAGTGGGCGAATGGTTGCTTCCAACAGGGTAATTGGTCATTTTGTGTTTCTGTTTCCCTTGTCAAACTGTTAGCTTTCTTCCATTTAGCATATATGTTTATTCCATAAACAGTATCAGTTGCATAGATAATGGATACGCTGGCTTTGGTATTCACTTAGGAAGCTGCAGTTAAAAGCTGAAGTCCTGCTGACAAATAAATACTGCATAGAGACGGTCACTCACCCCTCTACCCACACACACACACACTAACACACAGACACAGGCAGCATCTATCATCGTAGACACACTGACACAGCAGGGTCTCCGTAGTCCAGGGGGAGTGCTCCCAAGAGTGATATTTGAGTGACAGCGAACCCTTCTTAAAGGGGTGGCGACTCATTTCCTTGACAGACAGTTCTACATTTATCCTCCCCGTGGTGAAAAAGTGCTGATGTGGTCATTAAACGGGAAGGAGAGGAGCTTCTTAGGCTAATCAATTCATACACGGGCTCTCTGATCCTGCTCAACGCACACGGAGAAACACGCACGCATACAAACTCCAGAGGTTAATCCATTACGGAGTCAATCCTCTTAATCTGCCATTCCCAGCGAAAGAAAACGCTTACTGGGAGAGTTTCGGTGTTCATGCTTACGTGCACTCCAAACATGCCAGCGCACATAGAGTCACGCAGACATAGAAACTGACACGGTAATGAATTATTGATCGTATGGGGTAATTAGCTACTCTGCTGCAGTGGGGTGTGCCCCCCTCCCGATCTGAGCCCACCCCCAAAATACCCAACCGCCCGTGGTTTCATGCGCAGCTCAGTGTGTGTATGTGTGTGTGTGTGTGTCTGTCTAAGACTTTGGGTACTCATGCGTGACTGCGTTCGCGTACATGTCAGAATTTGTTAAGTTGAACAGTTTGGCGACATGAGCAGGTTTGTGTTGGTGGGTGCCTGTCACTGTGCTTGAGGGACTGCTTTTTTCATGAAGGCATATGCATTTTATAAGTGAGTGCAAGTGAGAGATAGACTCAGGGAGTAATAGGTGGTTTGTATGTGCCAAATGTAGGAATTGGGACGCCAACAGAAATTGGAATAGCATTAGATCAGGAGTGGGAGAGAATTATAGAGGGTTAGGAGGGGAGAAAGATGGAGTAAACGAGATGGGGGGGGGGTTGGAAGAACTTTTGAATTTCAAAGCTACTTTACTGGGTCAGTGCAAACATTAAAAACTGTTCATCTACAGTCAGCACATCATCAGACCAACTAGGGTAACTCCAAGTAGAGAAGAAAAAAAAAGCTGGGCGTCATGGACGAAGTGAAAGATTGCATCAGAGAGGCAACAAGGAGACAAGACAGCTCAGTTAATGGTTTTGGAGCCTTTTTTGGAAATGAAACTGTTCACTGAGAAGGGAAGGAAATCTGTATCAGTGGGAATGAAAAAATACAAAAAATAAAAACATTAGAAGAGGGGGGAAGAGTAAAAGAGTGAGATAGTCTATTTAAATGAGTAAATATGGAGTTAATGAAGGAGAAAACAAGGTTCAGCCAGACATTCCGCACTAACTTCTCCATGGACACATTTCGGTCAGTGGCAGGAAAGTTCGATATCAAGCTCTAATGGAGAAAGTGTAGGGAAGAAGGTTAGAGTACGTGCTCCCGAGTGGGGGAGAGGCAGGGAGAGAGGGTGAGTGAGAGAGAGGTCTGGTTTGGGTGCCAGCCAGAGAGTGAGAGTGGACTGCTGAGATGTGGGTCATCAGGATACCCGTTGGCATCAGGACACATTAATGATCACAGCGGTCACATGGCACTGCAGTCAATATGGGCAAAGTGGCCTCGTTCTACCCTCTTAACTACCACCACACACACACACAGATACAACATACGGTCAACCACAGAACAGTTTTTCCTGTCTGCCATCCTCAGTCAACCGCAACAAAGGTTGTCAACATTCATGATCCAGTTTCCTCAATATTTTATCTTTTACTCTCTTTTTTTTTTGCAGCTGCATCTAAGTAAGCACCTCCCTTTCCTTTCCTTGAACTTCTACCTTTGACTCCTTTTGTTCCTTTCTGTCAGTCTCACACTTTGCCACGTGCCCAGGCCATAAATCTAAACATCCCACTGCTGCTACCTTTGCGTCTTCCATGCGCCACACTGACCTCTGAGAATGAATCGACTCAGCGTTTTCACTAGTGCGACTTCTTTTCCTGTAGTGTGCACTTTCTCTCTCTCTCTGGACCCAGCGGGTGTGTGGGGGCGGGTGAGAACATGGTGCCACAGAGGCTGAATCGAACCAGACATACACACACACACACACCCACTACAACACACACACACACGCACATTCAGTCCAATCAATGCCCTGTTAACAAGGCCAAGACTGCAGTGGAAACAGGTGAGTTGACGGCGCAGTTTTTTGCGCATTGCACAGTTCTGCAACACTTGGTGAAGGTCAGTGCTTGGGCTCTCACGACACGGGGGCACCTCAGTGTTTTGACACAGCAAGGACAGGCTGTGGAGAGTTTTGCGACGGACTCATCCGGCCGGTCCTTGTTCGTCTAATTGGACTGTGTGGACGAGTGCGGGTAGAGATTAGGTCTACTGGATTATAAAATTGAAAAGCAGCTTTTCATTTCAACAAAATCCCTCCAGGATTAAATATGATGAGCGTCTGTCATAGACTCACATTCACCCGTCCGCGCGCTCCTGCCTGCCACATGAATGCGTCCGCACATACACATCCTATGATGACATGTGGTGTCCATTTAGGTCACAGAGGTGAAGGCACTGTCAACCAGAAGCAAACACAAGCACTCTCTCTCCTCCTCCTCCCCCTCCCATTCTCTCCATTGCACACTGTAACCGACCCATGACCCCTGTCATGATGATACCAGCGCACTGATGTATTTATTAAAGGCACGACGAGTTCAGGCCACGCAGCCAGCCATATGCTCGAGGGGTGAGGAGGTGGGGAGGTGAGGAGGTGGGGGTAAGTGAGAGGTGAGAAGGACGAGGTAACCAAAGTGGGGATCACCCATCGAGCCAGACTGAAAACTGATCTACTGACCTGGCGACAAAGAGCGAGGGGGAGGGGACAGGGGACGAAGTGAGAGTCAGTGGACATCAGAGAGGGAACATGAGCCAGACGGAACCGAGTGAGACAGAGTGAGAGAGGTATAAATGATAAGAGGAGATGAAGAAAGGCTCAAACATTACAGGGAAATGGAGACAGATGTTTTGTTTCCGTTAGACGCTCGGTTGTGGAGGTGGAATACATGCTTACCCTGTAAACATTGATTTTTCGCTTGACCAGGATCATATGGATATAAATATGCCATGTTTGAAGGGGCTTTTACACCTGCAGTGCAGCTCCATTGGTTCAGACCAAAGGAAAACATTAAACACCTGTGCCATATGTTCAAATTTTCACAAACAAACCAAGACTTACGAACATTAAGTCACACAGATTTACACATTATTAGCATATTGATTAATTATTGTCGTCTATCAGCGCCATGACACAACATTTATTCTGGGAACTGACCACAAGTTGCACATTGTTATGAAGATTTATTCATTCACTCATGTGGTCACAAAGAGCTTGTTAAAGTAATAGCTGATTGTGCATTATTATGCCACTGATCCTCACCTGTCATAAACCATCATTTCAGTTAGATCAAGTTTTCAATTACAAATATGGGGGTGAGAAAAAACAGAATTCATTTTTGTTGCTGTGGTTACTTTGATAGCTGTGTAGGAGGAGAATAATTTGTGAAGATCACCAGACAAATGAATCCTGTAATTATTTTTTATTTTTTTTATTGGGCTTTTTAATTTTGACTACTGCATACAGTTAAGTGTAGAGTAGACATATCTGCAGGCACAGATGTGATGACTGATCTGTGTCTCATTTCATCTGTGGTTAAAATTCACTTCGAAGGAGCGCTGGAATTTGAATGACAGCATTCATGCAAACAAAACAAACTCAATACAAAAACTTAAGAGAGTTGGAGAAAAAGAAAAATCTTAACTCAAGGACTACTTTGCTTTTTTTTTAGTTGCATTGCACAGACTTAGTCCTCAGACGGACCTTGTTCAGCAGTAGTGAAATCAACTGTCATCAGACCTACATATGAAACTTTAGCCAACTTATAGCAAGTAGTCATTTCACAAGAAATGACAGCGCCACAATAATGTGAATTTGATGTTTAATTAAAAAAAAAAAAGGTAGTGTTGGATGATGTGGATGTGTACAGGGTGTAAGGTCAGGGCTATCTGGAGCCCTTTTTTTGAGTGTGCGAGTTAAAATTTCAAGCAGTCGCATTGGTGCAACTGCATGATAATCATTAAGCTGTATTAGTGTCGCTGTAACCGGCACATGAAGCTGCTGTGTTAACCACAGTAGTGGAAAGCAGTACTTTAATAACTTTGGTGTACCGTTGTATTTACACTTAAAAATGCTGTCTTCTCGGAAAAAAACAGAGCACACCTGCATGCATTGTTTTTTCCGCTCATAGAAAAGAGCTCATGTAAATAAAATTACTCGGTTTCATCTCAGACAAATCTGACATTAGAATGCCCTAGTTTAATTTTTTTTCAAGTAATTTGTGGTCGCACACCTGTCTGAGCACACTGCAGCCTGCATTGTGAGGCGTTTAGGGAACATCTGTAAATTATAGTGTCTATCAATAAGAAAATGTTCAGCAAGTCAACTGTTTTGCCTTTGACCAGGTGGGAGGTGCGACCAAATGAGAAAGTTGGTCGCACCGGTACTACCAGTGAAAAAGTTAGTCTGGAGGCCTGCAAGATGAGGATGGATGTGGGGGTCACCTGGATGGGAAATCTGAGATGCTGTGATGTTGGAGGCTTGAGCAAAGGAGACGGGTTTTGTCTCAGGTGGCAATTTTTGTACTATGGTGCCTTAAAAGAGGAGAGAAGAAGGGAAAAATGGGATGAATGGGGGAGAGTGGGGTCGAGGCAATGAGACAAACAGTGCTGGATAAGTTAACCAGGTGTTAATAAGCCTCCCAGGTATTTTGAAATGTGGTTGAGGCGTTTCCCTGCTCCTGATCCCTAGTTAACAACTCTACTTTGTATGTGGGGGGGCAGATTAAGTCCTTCACTTCATCATTAGACTTGTTTTGAAATACACCAAACGCGGTAGATATGAAAGCACTCTAATATTTGCTTCAGAGACAGTTTACTCTTGAAGCCGCCACTTTACACCTTTTTTCTCCTGACTTAGTGTTAAACTATAGTGATTATGTATTTGGCTCTGAAAGCTGTCGAAACTTTTCAGATTGCGCAGCAGTGCTGTGGCTGAAAACCAAATGACGTACGACTGCAGCAACTGCAGCTGTGCTGACATGCTGCTTTCACAATGTAGCCAAAGTAGACAAGGTGTAAGTTTAAGTGTCCTCAGGGGAATGAAGATGAGACCTCAAAAGTGATGTTTTGGTCCTCGTTATTTCTCAGGAGGTTTTGGATCAAGCTCAGAGTAATGACCAGGCGAAGGTTAAGACAGAGGGAAGCATGTGGCGTTCAAGGCTGAGGTTTCTTGCTGAAGCCGTGGAATGGAAGTTAGTTGAACATCCTCACAGATTTATCAAATCGAAGATGTATGTGTGTGTGTTTCCGTGTGTGGGAGCCGAGGACAGCAAGACAAAGACAGCGAGACAAAGCGAGGAGAGAATCAGAGGGAGGGAGATTGCGGGAGGCAAAAGGAGAGAAATTGTCTGTTTCCTTACACATCAAGGTCACCGAGAGCTGCAATGTGATTGGAAGTCCCCTGTCTGTCTTGGCTGTTTACCACACGAGATAATACCGACAGGCTGTTCAGCTGATAATGTTACTGTGTTAACAACTCCTCCCTTCAGCATTTGTTTCAACTTCTCTGTGAAATGGCAGGAATGTGAGAATGTCATTCCCACTCACTCACGCACACACACAGGCAAGCTGAGGCAGGGACACACGCAGCAGACGCTGTCAGACTTGTGATTTTAACACACACCGATGTGCCCACTGAAACACACTCTTGTGTGTACATAATAGCACATAATTACACACCCTCCCAGATCCTTATGCATATACACTTTCCACTGCAAGCAAACGAAGTCTGATAAGAATATGATGACACACAAGCGGATAGGAAAGTTTTCCATCTCTTACATCAGTTTCTTCTGCCATTCCCTCTGGATTGAATCACATGCACAAGCCCAGGCACACTCTGTCTCCTAGAATCACACACACATCCGCAGAGGCTTGCAAACACACTCTCTTCTTAACTCCCTGACACAGACACACACTCGAGCACACACAAAGACCTACATAGCAAGCCCCTCACTGAGATGCTTCCTTTTATTTGCTTCTTGAAGACTCCACTCTGTATTATACAGCTCTGCATTCAGCTCATCTGCCTTCCAGCATTACCTTAATGGCTGTCTGTGGGTTGCGCAATTTTACCCAATATTGCTAAACAAAAGCGCTCTTTCTCACACTAGACAGGGATTCCAGACAGCTTAGTAGCCCTGTGACTGGTTTTATCCACCTACACAAAAGGATGTTCAGTGCAATAAGTGGTATTGAGTGGGGCTGAATTAAATTGACTTGAATGGATTTTGAATTGAACTGAATTGGACTTAGCCCAAGTCAGCTAAATTGAATAATTCACACTGTATGGAATGAAGTTGGGTTGAGTCAACTTAAACTGAATCAAACTGAAGTGAGCTGATGTGATTTCAATTTGTTTACCTCCCCAGTGGATGTTGCAGATGACAGTTCAGTGTGCAGAATGTGAGTCAGTGTTTTTATTATATCAAGTTGACTGATGCCATATCAGCATTATTTTTGTTAAAAATGAGGAAAGTCACTTTGGAAACTTCGTTAAGTTTCTGGCTCTAAGCTGTGGATCCCATGTTGTCTTTAGAACGACTCATATCAACCTGCTTGTAATCTATCAAAAGTCTGTGAGCACACATGCAGACATGGGTTTTTTTTTTAACTCACAGATTGTAAAATTAAGCTCGAAGCGATGGAAGTGAGAGGAGAGATTAGAGTATCAGACAATACAGACAGAACGCAAATGGGTAGATGTAAATAAAAATTAAACCCACAAACAAAGTTGTCCACGTACGGAATCGCTAAACAGAATTTACAGATGCAAACTTAAAACTTCCGAAACAAAGGTGACAAGTATAAATCTGTTCTCGACAACGCCATTATGAGTGATTATTATTACAGAGCGGTTGCCTGCGCTGTCTGCTTTGGAACTCAGCGCTGGGTAACTCATCCAATAAAATAACGTCTCTTTCCATCCCCAATGTCTGAATACCCCCACCACACACACACACACGCACACACACAAAATCACATCCTCCTCCGTCTGTCTTTCTCCTGATTGATCTCTCTGTTCTCCCTAAGTGGTTTCATCTCTTTTCATCACTCTCCATCTGGATCCATCTTTTCAAAACGTGTTTTTAATGGATCCAAACTTTTTTCTTTTTTTTTCATAACACTTAATAGTTTCTTTAAATTTTACAAATGGCTCTTAACAACCCTCTCCATTTCCCTCTCCTCCTTTTTCTTCAGTTTTTAGACAGTGGTTAAAGTCAGCTTTAATCTTTGTTTTTTCCTTTTTCTTTTCTTTCTTTTTTTTTTTTTTTTGATTGGATAAAATTAAGCATGCTACCAAGGAACAAGCCTAAGGTGTGAATATCTGCACTGTGCAATATGGTTTATGCATTTTTGCTACTGGCAAATCAGAGCACATTTCTCGCCGGATATCAGCTTATTAGATCTTGCGTGAGTGCAAAAGACTGGCCCTGGTAGCGCTGTAGTCCAAAGCCAATGTTTTTGCTCCAGGCTAAGTGTAGCCATCTGTTTTCGAATTGTTGGTGGAAGATAGATAAATCAGCAGATCAAGATGAAGATAGAAGAAGAGAAAAGAGTAAAGGAAGAGACAGAAAATGAGTGGAAGAGGAGAAAAGAAATTCCTGGTCGGTACCCATGGCTTAGAAAGAAGGGGATAATGGTGGTGGGTGTGGGAGGAGGGGTTGGAGCTGGGAGATTTGGGTAGGTAGATAAAAAGAAATGAGGTGACTGGGAGACCAGGCAGTGCTTCAGCGAGTGGTAGGGGGAGATGAGAAGCTACAAAATGGGAATGCGTTCTTAGGTATTGCCTAGGGGTGGAAAGCTGATGGGGAGAGTGTAGGAAAGGAGGAGATGGAATGAAAAAGATAGAAATGAGGTATATGGGTCTAAGGGTTAGGAGAAGACAGGATAGAAGAGGAGAGGAGAGGAGAGGAGAGGAGAGGAGGGGAAGGAACTTCACTTTGAGAGTAAAGCCAGCTCAGACTCTTCAGGCTATTTTGGAGGGAGCGTGTGTGTGTGTGAGAGAGAGAGAAAATCAGAGCTTTCTACCTGCCCTATTGAAGAAGTTACATAAATCTGAGTGGGCAGGCCTCTGCCTGCAGCGATGCTCCATATTATGCCACTGACCCAAACCTCTCCCAATGTATGTGTGCATGTATGTGTGAGTATATATTTGTGCATGTGTGTGTTTGATCCTTGCTCGGTCCCACTTTCCTGTCAGAAATAGAGCAGATAAGAGACTCCCACCTAAACGTGCACACACATTCATGTACACACAGACATAGCAGAACTAAGAAGTAGCCGGTGCCTTCAAACGGAGGCATTAAAATAGTTTGACCTGTTTGACACACACACACACACACACACACACACACACACACACACACACTCACAAAGACTAAGTAATCACACACTCACACCACATCACTTTCAACTCATAGACATTACAAATGAATAACTACAAGCATGCAAGCGAGTATGATTTATTTATTTTTTTTACCCATCCATATGCAGACACTCCTCGAATAAACTCATCTTTGATGAATCAAACGACATATTAAATCAATGGCTCACTCCCAGTACAGTGCAGTAATTGCACAGCATTACCGTAAAGCTGGTTCTTAATGGGTCAACACTGCACAGGTACAAATCACACATACATTATTTAAGCGGTTCTCTTCTCTTGTTTCAGAAACACAGTAATAATATGAAGAAAGCAACTAACAGTACTTGAGGAAAAAGCGAAAACAAAACAACTCACTTTTATTGAACATTACTCAGATCCACAGAAACTTGAACATAGGCGCACAAAAAAAATATAATCAAAGTCATGCAAATCTTTCTGCCAATTAGGGCCACAAACAGGTTTCCATGGGGATGAAATGGCAACCTCTAATTGGCTGGATAAAAGAATGTTCACATCTGAGCCGACAACCTGAGATGGCTTTGGAAAATGTACACATCCCTGCGCGCATGCATACATGCACTCAAACACACAGGTGCACGCAGCATAAGTGGGGATCACAGACAATTATGCACGGTTAGGGGAGTCACACACAGTATCAACGGTAAGATGAGAAGCAAGGATAGAGTGTGTTGACACAGATATGGTGTATTGTCAGGTGCAGGCACACACACATGCTCGGTGACCGGTCAGTCTCTTTTAAAAGCGTGAATAAAGCTTTGGTCGCGGTGTCGTGTTAACATGAAAGCTTTCACGGCTGTTAAAAAGAGCAGGCTTTGATTAGAATTTGATGTGTGAGAGTGTTTCTTAATGCCGGCCTTTGCTGACAACGGCCCTTTTAAATCCAGCAGAGCCGTTGCAGGGAGCCTTCCGTCAAAAATATGTTGAATCGACGACTTCACCTCAACATGCTCCTCGTGGTTTTTTTCCTTTCTTTCTTCTTCTTCTTCTTTTCCCCGTTTTTTTTTTTTTTTCCAGAATTCTCTAAAAGACAGAAGTCAAGTGTGCTCACCATGCTCAGCCACATTTTAAGTAGATCTCAACCACACAGTAACAGCAGCAGTAGTGTAGTTTTAAGGGTGATCAAACACTGAATTTAAAATGTTGACTAAACTACTAATTGAATATCAAAAAAGTAGATGGTGTTATTTTTAATGTGAGAGTCAAGTTGCTGCAGCAGGAAAATAGCTCTGCATGACTTTTACAAAGCAGTGTTACTCTCACATGGCATGATCATTATGAATGGTTTAATAATTCATTCCCTACTCACATATGGGGATTTACGAACGCGCGTCTGAGATCTGGACTGTAAGGAGACCAATTTACACACAACATGTCGTAACTTCTGTAGACATTAACCAGCGCGCTTACATCTACAAAGTACTCGACTCATAGTTTGATCTTTTTAACAGATATTAGTTAAATCTTGCAAATATTGTATAAATTAGAGGACTTGTTACTGTCTTGTGAAACTCACATACCATGTGTGTTGCTGATTTTTTTTTTTTTTTTTTAAGTTTTCAGATAAAGTGGAAGATTAAATTCTCCTTAATGAGATGAAAAATTCTCCTTTTCCATGAATTAGCTTTAAAAGTTAATTGGATTGTGTCTCAAGGCTTAAAACAAGCTTTTTATGTTGTAGTTAATGAAAAATCTGTGCTTTAGAGATGCGTGGTTTTTATAGCGGGGTTACACTCTGCAAAAAGCAGTAGTCTGCAACAGTTTTTATAAGTAAATAATCATTTAGGTCATTTTTGTAACCAAAGATCCAAAAACTTTCTAAATTTTCTGTCACAGTTAAGAGTAAACATAGTTAACTGCCTATAGGTGTTGGACTGTTGATTAGATACAACAGGTGATTTATGTCACCCTTTTGGGCCAGAAGGACTAAATTATTTATCAGTCAAGTGTGAAAGAAAATGCAGATAAAATCGATCATGAAAACCATTTATAGTTGTTGTTGTTTTACAGCAGTTTTTAACTTTTACACCTAACAAAGGACGAAACATAAAGAAAATCTAACAAAGATGATGATATAAATGGTTCTGTTTTATACATACATATATATAATGAACCACTGAGATGCTCTGCTATCAGTACAAATGCATATATGTTAATGTAATGTTCAGTAAGACAGTAGACATTGACACATGATAAGTAATTAGTGCAGTGTATACCTATAGTCTCAGTGTGCAACAAACATTTTGCTTTCAGCTGCAGCCTAACTCTTACTGAAGTAGCTGTGGAATAATTTGCATTTTTAAACTTTTTTTTTTTTTTTTAATGCCAAGAGCCGCATAATAATCAGGCAGACTCCTGAGCAAAGGCTCAGCTCTCTGAAACTCTGCTGAATATGACTTCACTGAAGTAATTTCTTAACCCTAATGGTGAAGGGTAATTTTCAAAGGGGATCACAAAATTGAGCCAATGTACATATATACGCTTGAAGTGTTGTGTGAGGTTATCGATGGAAACGGCTCGGATTCTCCCCTGCTCTCTCATTAACTCTCCTCCTTCCTTCTCCTTCCGCTCAATGGCCCAACTTTGCACTCAGTCTCTGGTGTATCGAACACACACACACACACACACACACACACACACACAAGCTGAATCACACACACATTTACGCACACTCACATGCAAAAGTCTGTTTGCATACCAAAAGCATACTTCATAGCTCAAAGAAAATGAAAGCCGTATTAATTATACAGTCCGCGTTTGTGCGCGTGCACACACATACAAACAGAAAGCAAGGGAGAGAGAGTGAGGGAGCAGTTATTTTATGTTTTTCCTCTGCGTCAAAGGAGACAGAGTGTGAGAATGATTGAGTCTCTCTGCGTCAAGGAGAGAGGGAATGAGTAATAGCGCAGAGGGAGAGAAAGAGTGCACTGTCTTCCCTCTTTAATGTGTGTTTGTGTGTGTCTGCCTGCCTATGTGTGTGTGTTGTGTGTTTATGTGTATCTGCGTGCGTGCCGTCTACCCAGTATAACGCCCCCTCTGTGTCCCCGAGCCACTCTCTGTCACTCACACACACTGAGACTATTGTCAAGACATTGGGCGAGGCGCCCCAAGACATTTCTGTGGCACTGTGTCTGTCACGGGGTTGATAGGGCTGAGATGGGGTTCACACACACACACACGCACGGTTGTGTTTCCATCACTTCAGAGGACATTACATTGACTTGCATTGATTTTCTGGAGACTTACTGTAACCACAGCGACCACTTACCTTACCCTAACCCTTAACCTTAAACCAAGACTTCACCCTTAAATTTAAGCATTCTGCTTTTTGGCCCCCAAAAAGGGAGCCTAGTTCTCACAAAGTGACAGATTTTTGTCCCTACTACAAGAATAACACAAGTACACACACACTCCAATACACAAATGTGCTGTCTTACCGTTTTAGGTCAGATTCATATGTAGGTAGGTGAGTTAAAGCGACACTCTCCTGCAGTGCAGAGCATCTATGTGTGTGTGTTCCAGTGTACTTTTATGTGTGATTGTAATTGTGTATGTGTCGCAAGGCCTACATGGTGTTTGTTTGTATCTGACAGCACATTAGGCAAAGCTATCTTTAACCTTGTAAAATGACTGACACTGATTCTAAACTGACAGGATGGATTTCAGTTTGCCATGGCGCTCAGTCGTGTCAGCCTCTGTCAGCTCAGCCCGTCCGCCCATTTTACAAAAGACAGGAGCGCCACAAAGGAGACGGGGTGTAAGTGAGAGAGGGTGCGGGGGAAAAAAACACACGAAGAAAACGAGAGCGATATAGAGAAATCTGACAATTTTGATAAACAAAATAGTTTGAAAAGTGAAGGGGAAAGAGCAGTTTTTGTTGGAAGAATGGGACGCAGGAAAGAGGAGTACGGGATGCTGAGAGGGAGAGAAAAAAAATGAACGGAGGTGGAGGAGGGAGTCGGGGGGGGATAGAGACCTTGCTCTTGTATCCGGATGTCTCTGAGGTCCTTTATTGACTCTGTCTATTGTTCACAGCAGCACTCCTAATCACTCTCTACAGGGAGGTTGTGTTTGTGTGTGTGTATGAGAGAGCCTGTTTTGGCCTTGTGTGTACGACTACGTATCTTTAGCCTCATCCTCACTTTTACTCTTTTATACACTGGCCCCCACAGAGAAGCCATTGTTCACTCTTCATCTGGTCAACCTTAATGGACAATAGCAGTGGGTGGGAAAAGCCTGTTCCTAACACGCATACTATTAGTCTAATGGTGCCCAACACACACACATGCACACAGACTGGGCAGTAAATTCCATCTAAATAACAGGCATACATATGTATGGTCTCTCTTACTCACGCATGCACACAGAAGGACGGTTGTACGCCACCATCCTGTTTGCATCTTTCTTAACAATGGCTGCTGTCATGGATATTATAAGAGATTACTGTTTTAAGGACTGGCAGTGGAAAGTGGCGAACATCACCAGCACACACAAACACACTAACAAAGGAGTTAATCTGAATCATGGGCATTTGTCCGGTAAGCCTCGTTTTTACGTCTCACTCTATGAGCTTTTGTTTCTGTTTTGTTTTTTCTCCGTCCCCCCCTATAGACGGCCACGGCTGCACAAAAGGATAAACATTTCAAAGGCCAGACACTGTGAATAGAGTCAGTGATTTTCAATGTGTATCTGCAGGGTGGAGAGCCCAGATGGAGACAGGGAGAAGGGAGAAAGCACAATGCCAGAGTGGACAGCTTGATGATAACAAAGCTGGGGTGGATGGCGATGCAGTAGATCCGCATGCAGTGAAAAGCTCTCCGTGACTGTCTCTCTCTCTTTTTTTTTTTCTGCACATACCTACGAACAAAACACACACACACCCACACACTTGCAGTAACACAGTTAGGGCCGCGATTGTGGACACCGGCCGCTGACTTTAAAACGCTCCCCCGTAAAAGAAAGTGATTTGTGTCCGAGAAGGTTTAACAAATTACACGCATGCCTTGCACGATGCATGAACTGTTTATTGGGACACGCGTGCCAAGAGGCAGCAGTTCCAGCGTTGGCCACAGGGGGGCTCGCGGTAGACTGCTGCAGTCTGAAGAGGAGTAAAGAGAGAGAGAGGGTCCGCATAGTGCCGATCAGATGACCTCGCTGCTGCAGTTAATGTTCTCTGGCGCTCAGACACAAGGCTAAGGCTCTCCCTCATACCGCGGGGCTGCTGTACTACAAGCTATTGTGGTGGTAGGGGTGCATGTTGTTAGAGGTGTGTGTATGCAGGAGGGGGAAGATTAGGGGAGTGGAAGAGGAGAGGGTTTTTCTTGTTAGGGGAAAGAGGGAGCATGACACCAAGAAGGTATACGTTACTAGAGGAGTGCTCAATTTCTGTAATCCCGTCACCCTTTTCCCATATAGCTCTTTGTCTCCTTTTTTTCCTCTCTTTGTCCCACTCTCTCGCCCTCCTCGTCTCCACCCCCCTTCACTTTATTTTGCCCACTCGCTCCTACTGCCGCACTTGCCCCCCTTTTTTTTCTCCCTCTACCTCATGCCCCCTTTCCCTCCCTCTTCCCTCTCCCCATCTCTCCCTCGCTCCCTCTCTTCTTTCTCTCTCTGCAGTGCAGCACAGTGATTATCATTCCTCTCACAGAGTCAGGCCTGATAGTCAGATACTGCTGAGCACCCTTCTACATCACCTGCTTCTGGAGGGAGCAGTGGGGAAGTGAGAGAACTGAGAGACAGAGGGAAAGAGAGAGGGAGGGAAGAGAGTGGTGAACTGCAGAAGAAGGAGAGAAGAAGAAAGAAGAGGAGAGGGGGAAATGAGAGAAGAGAAAGAGAGAGAGAGAGAGAGAGAGAGAGAGAGAGAGAGGAAACAGCAGGGAAAAAAATAGGGGGAAAGCAGAAGCAAGGAGAAGGGAGGATTTCTCTTACTGCAGAGGTGGTCCCACTGCAACATACATGCTGCATAGTTATAAATGTGTGAGTGTGCACACCTTCACGTGCGAGCAGCCAGAAAGCAGGCGTGTCTAATGTGTGCGTTTACGATATCTGCATGGAAGCTCTGTGTGTGTGTCTGTGCGTGTTGTAAGGTGTGTAATAAGGCGCCGTGGCTCATCAACATCTGCGAGTCAGACAGCTGAAGAAATGCTGTTCATATTGCTTCATTCCTCCCTGAGCTGAGTTTCAACCTGCTCCAAACCATTTTCTGCATTCTCCAAATGCCACAACAGTCCACCGTCTCACCCCCCAAAGAATTCTTTATCTCTTCATTTCTACTTCAGACAGCCTGCGGTTTGCGCAGTTGTTGTTGCTTTTTTGTTTTTGTCTGTTCCTTTTCTTTTGTCTGATTTACACACTTTTTTTTCTCTCTTTTTGCTAATTCAACCATTTATCATCATCGTCTCTCCCTCTCCCACTCTGGCCTCTCAACACGTGTCTTTACCTGCCTGCTTGACCTGATGGGTTCACCATGCTCTCCTCAGCACGGCCTCAGAAAAACTGCATTCCAACTCCGCACACGTCACTCGATAGCAGCACCAAGGGCCCGAACACAGTTTTAGATCAGTTCTATATTTAAATAAACAGTGTAAATATATCATCGTCAAATGAATTGTTAACCCATCTGTCCTGTTCACGCAGCAACCACAAGATGCTTTCTGTCAGCATATTTTACTGTTTCTCCCCCTCGCTGCCTTTGATGCATAACTTAGCAGCTGACAGCAAAAAGGTTCTCAAAAGATTTTCTAGCAACCTCTCTGAGATTTTATTAGCAAATGTAACATCGGAGGAATTTTGACCGGCCGCTTAGTCAAAGTTTAGTTGGGTTTCGTTTGATTTATTGACCTCACCGGTAGGTGTTAAGAGCACAAAAAGTGCTGAAACAAATTGCCAGAGAAAGCACAGATGAACTTTGTTTGCGCAAATATTCATGTGATTTTTCACCAGTAAATTTCACACTTGAGGTGCTTGTAGAAAAATCCCTGAACAGTTTGAAACAAGACAACTGCAGCGGGTGAGAGAATATTATATGGGCTTTTATAATGATAGAAAACAACAGAAGAGAATGGCAAGTCCAGGCAACCTTTTAATTTAATGTAAGTAATGAAAGTTGTCATCAGCTGAGTTGCACAGTGTGAATCAATAGTGAAATAATTAGTATCTCCACACGAAACACCTTTACATGGCGGTTTAATCATGCAAAGTGGCAGCATCCCTGCTTTAACGGTCAATACAGACTCATTATTTATCTATAATATCTGAACTGTAACACACTCACAGTTATTGAGTCCTCTTATTCATTCCAACATTCACTTCACTTCCAAAGTATGAGCATATTCGCATTTGCTGGCTGCATTAACACAACACGATTTCTAAACGAAGGCAAAACAAGAGAACAGCCAAAGGTCATTTTGACTGATCAGCATTCCAGATATGAAGTCTGGACCGTACCCATGTGGTGTCAACAGAAGCATATTAGTTTTCACTTTGTGCTGTGGTAGCATAGTGCAGTATCACTTTACTCATTTTGCACAGTTATAGCTGTAATATGCATAAGACTGACATTTTATCAGCTCGGTTATTTTTAGGTAGTAAATAAGCTATTGCATTATGAGAAGCAGGAAGACGTGACACAGTTTGATGGTATAAATGTGATGTTAGACACTTATATTGATCTGACATCTGAATATCACGTTTCTGCTCATCCGGAGCTGTTGAAAGCGACGTCAAAATATTCTCTAAACACTTATTTACTAATTTAATTGTGTTCTTTGCAAACTAATTATTCAGCTATTACACATATTACGTTTAAATGCCACGGTTTTTCTAACCATTCAATAGGTCATTCTGCCCACTCGAGCTGCTAAGCCTCTTAAAGAATTCCATAAATCGGGCCTTTAATTGAGACTTTCAGTATCCCATGAGGGTCACACAATCCAATTTCTGGCAGGGAAAAAAATAATCATATTTTAAAAAATATTGACGCTTGGCATCAAACATAATGTGTTTTTTGGGCTTGAAATGACCAGTCAAGGACAACTGGCAGGGAAATTACAAAGCTGCACACCCTCAGTCAGCGTTTGGAATATTTCAGGTGTCTGGAGGGAGCGATTACAAACAGGATGTCAGGTGTCCGCTTGATTGACGTTTGGCTCGCGAAATCGTCTGACTTCTGCTTGATGCAACACAAATACATAACCATCACGGAAGAAAAAATATATATTTTTTACTTCCAATTGCTTATTTGCTGAGCACAGTAACAAATGCAAACACGCAGCAGTATGTTAAGATCCATTACAACGTTGTATAGGACCAGATAACGCCGTTTTTAATCATGAACATTTGCTAAAAAAAAATTACAAACTCTCAATCTTATCTCCTTCTGAGCTAATAAACATTTAAATTAGTTCTGCTGCAGCCTGTTATGTTTTCATACTTGCTTTTACAGTTTTGTCTTTAATTCTAGAAAACAAGAGGAAGAAGGCGAGAAAAAAACCACACACATCTTTTATGTAATTAAGCCCAAATGTAATTATTGAACCTCCTTGATTGCATACAGTCTTATCAAATATCATTTCAAGAGCAAAAAGCTTTGATACGCTGTCAGTGGATAATGATTTTAGAAATTGTTGCTATCAGCTCCTAATAAGCCATATCAGGCAAACTCCAATTATATTTGCTGCAGAAAATGAATTATTTTAAGTTTATTTGTTCTGTATTTAGTGTGCTAAATGTGCCCTTAAAAGCATAAATTGTTTTAAAGCTTAAATAGGACATGCGCTAGGTCTGTGCACTTGGTCACCTACAGAATATGTATGACATCCAGAGTCTGCTTGCGTGTTATGTGACTTAAGCGAATGGATGAACAAATTTGTGTCCATGCTGGCCATCAGGCTTCCAGTCTAAACATAGTTACAGACACTGAAAGAGGAACTAAACAATATAATCTATAGGTTACAAACTAATAAATGATAAAATCAGTCTTTATGTGGTGGCTCTCCCCTGACACACAGGTGATGTTAAACATAAATGAGAATGAGAGCCAAAGGGGAAAAGTGGCTCTAGTCCTACAACCATATTTGTAGTTTTGGTTTATGCATAAGCCGCATCCTGTCAATTCATTATGCAGACCAGAGTGTAGCAGGGCATAGACAAACACAAACAGACACTGGCATCGAAACGTGCCCGCACACACACCGGCAGTCAGATGTGCAGATACACACACATGTGTTGAATATGCAGACACATGTAACGAGAAGAGAGGGAGACTGTTAATTAACTCGAGCTCGTTAATTCTCTTTGAACCGACAGCGAGGAGGTTTACACACTAATTACCTTGATGACTGAGCCAACCTGTGCGCATACACACACACACACACACACACACACACACACACATGCCATGTCCTCACACCACAAACGCACACACACGTGTACTCTCACAGGCTGACATAACACATCTTGCAGGCTTAGGGAGTCTCACACTCACACACAGTCATAAAACACAAACATAAAGGTGTGAAGTCTCACTCATAAGCATAAGCATATGAAGACGCACGCGTGCACTGCAACACGCTCTTGCCCTGAAATGAAAGCTATATTAGGAACTCTTTTTTTTTTTT